>NC_136072.1:50900463-50977963 GCF_964261635.1 Lissotriton helveticus | reverse complement strand
CAATGGTGCAAGGGTCCCTACGTTGGCACTAGGCAGCTAAGTTTTGCGCCAGCGCATGGGCAAACGAAGGCCTGCACCATATTTTTGTAAATATGGTGCAGTCCTGCGTTTCAGAAGTGGCAGAGCACGGGGTTAAGCCAAGAAGGCTTACGCCGCGCTCCACCACTTCCATTGTAAATATGCCCGTTAGTTTGATGTGGGTGCCAATCCTGCATTGGCGATACCTGGTGAGTTGCACTACTGCTGGTGAAACAAGGCCAATTGAGGTACCAATGGGTGAGGTGGACTGCCTTCAAGGGTCCTGTGACCTAAGTGACAGAGTCACTGTTGCTATAGGGTGTGCTGCTTCGTAGGCATCCCCGCAAAACTGGAGGTGAACTTCAGTATGGATTGTGGTGGACAGGCCTTTAAGGTTAACCCACACTTGCCACGGCTAGGGTCCACCTGCTGGTGCTAAGACACCAGGGCTTCTAAGCTCTCCCGGGGCCTTCTAAGGTCTAACGTGGGAAAGTGCTCTTCAGGAGAGTGGTCTGGTGGACTGGTCATGAAGGCTAAACCTGGTTCCCCAGTTCTAAATTCGCAGTTCTGGGCATAGTGCCATATCCTCTCCCCCACTGAACACCATGCTGCCCCACAGAGAGGAACTTGCACTGCCTTCAGCTACAACTCAATTGTGCCCCGCTATATACACCTGGATGTGACTCATTTCAAATTGTGCACTAGGCAAGAGTAAATTGTGCCTGAAAAAAAAAAGTAATAACATCCTGGAAAAAGCAAACACTTATAGGGAATGCAAGATTAAGTAATGCATGTGAAATGTAAGCATGAACAACGTGCTTATCTTAATGCTTTTACGCTCATTATTCAGAAATCAATGAGTGTTTTTGCCTGAAAAGTTAAGGACATGTGTACAGGTCCCAGAAGGGCACTGTTTCAATGTCCACTGCTTATATCCTTACAATACGTCAGCAGCGTGGTTTCAAAAGACCACAACCCTGAAAACAGAGCAGCGGTACACATTTTATAAACTAAAATAAGGAAAACAGCTGGTAAGAATCACATTAAACATTTTCCACTCCACGTATCAACAGAAAGACGAGAAAACAAAAGTAGCACTTCACTGGCAAACTCTGTAAAGTGGCGCTAATGCGTTTTGGGTGTGAATAAAACCAATCTGGTTACTTTGGGACCACTCTGTCTTGCTTTAATTAGTTATTTTTTGTATTTTGACCCTTTTTTATCTCAAAATCCCATAGTAATCTTGCTCTCAGCTACAGAAAAACATGCCACTCAGGTTTACACACAAAACGACAGTGCAAGTTGCAGAAAAGACTCTTCGGTTTTGGTGTTAAATGCATTCAGCCATTTTGGAGAAATTTGATAGAAGAAATCTTTCTATCTGGCACAGCCTAAACATTCATACCTTTTCAGAGTCACAGCTCTGTTTACGAACAGGTTTGCAATCTGTGAACCAGTTTACAAAGCGTAAAACCCAAAGGGTGTCATTAGCATGGCGGGCGGACTTTGTCTGCCTGCCATACCCCTGGGAAATGGGACCGCCCGCAATGAATGCGGCAGCCCCGCACATGCCATTAGGATGCGCCCGCCACACTGCCGGGGGTATCCCACATTTCTGACATTGCGGCGGGCGATGCTGAAATGTGTACCCCCCATGTGCACCCCCCACAATCCTTGGGGGCCCGCTACGGGCCCCCAATGTAGAAGACCGTGTGCCTTTCCGTGCCAGCGTAACCCTGCATGTATCTTAATATGGATGGTGGTGTCTACCAGACAACGCCACCATATTAACAGCTTTCCCTCCCGATCTGAAAACCGGCAGCCGGTCTTTCCATCCGCCGCGGTCCCTCCGCCATAGTAATATGGCTGTGGGAATTTACATGCGGGCGGGCGGTATGTCGGGCGGATCGCCACCGTCATGCAGGCGGTGGCGATCTGCCCGACATACTGATGGGCCCCTAAGTGTCTGAATACAGATTGGAAATGCATTTCCGACAAACATTAAAGCACATACACAAGTGACAAATTGTGGATGGCAAATTTATGTCACAGAAATAAACTGTGGAGAGAGATTGAGGAGAAATGGATGGCACTCCCTAAACCCAGTGGGTTGAGGACACCCTCCACCCGAATGGATTTTTCATCTCTCTCTGAAGCATTTATTATATATAGCCACAAGGAATTCTTGAGGAATAGAACACTTTATTTTCATTGCTAACTTAGGATGAGATTATATTCATGCATCTCTGGCCATGGACATGCCATGTCTACAAATACTATTGCATACATCTGTAATTAACATAGTTTTGGGATTTCAAATCAAATCCCTTTTGGTGAGTCAATGTTTCGACGACATTTGAATAATGCAAATAAATCATCCGATTAACACACATTTCCTGTAATCAAACACAACAAATATTGAGAAAAGAGCAAATTTATATGGCATTACAGCATTGTAAGCATGTATTCTGCTCCCAATTCATTTTAGATCTTTCCCACCAAAAACATAGCAAAGAGCATATGATCTCTTGCATAACCTTTTTTCTTTTAAATCTGGGAAAAATCAATATCTTCTCCCATTCATAACCCCACTTAAACTATGGATCACATGAGACAAAGATTTTGGGCCAGATGTAGGTAATTCTATTTTACCGACTCATAAATACCGAATTTTACCGATTCGGTATTTATGAATCGGTAAAATAGAAGTACCGAGATGTAGGTAAATCCAGATGTGGATTTACCGAATCTTTAAAAGTCGGTATTTACCGATTCGGTAAATACCGACCGCTGATCCTTTGCTGCATTTGCGCAGGTCGCGCTGCCAGTGCGCTGCACTTTTTAAAACTGTACCTTTATTGTATTTCGTTTTTACTTTTAATTTGTAGTATCCCCTGCTTTTAACTCACCGCTTTTGTCTGGGCTCAAGTCCTCTCACTTGCAACATAATTTTGTGGAACGTTCACCGCTATTTGGCGGGTCCGGGTCCCGGGGTGGATTTCAGTGGGCGCCATTTTAGGTTGGGTGAGTACTACTTCCTGTGGGCGCCATCTTGGAGCGTCCCCACGCTCGAGCTGACTTTTGACACGCCTATTTAAGGCGGACTCGTGCGCTTCCTGCTTAGATCCTTTGCTGCATTTGCGCAGGTCGCGCTGCCAGTGCGCTGCACTTTTTAAAACTGTACCTTTATTGTATTTCGTTTTTACTTTTAATTTGTAGTATCCCCTGCTTTTAACTCACCGCTTTTGTCTGGGCTCAAGTCCTCTCACTTGCAACATAATTTTGTGGAACGTTCACCGCTATTTGGCGGGTCCGGGTCCCGGGGTGGATTTCAGTGGGCGCCATTTTAGGTTGGGTGAGTACTACTTCCTGTGGGCGCCATCTTGGAGCGTCCCCACGCTCGAGCTGACTTTTGACACGCCTATTTAAGGCGGACTCGTGCGCTTCCTGCTTAGATCCTTTGCTGCATTTGCGCAGGTCGCGCTGCCAGTGCGCTGCACTTTTTAAAACTGTACCTTTATTGTATTTCGTTTTTACTTTTAATTTGTAGTATCCCCTGCTTTTAACTCACCGCTTTTGTCTGGGCTCAAGTCCTCTCACTTGCAACATAATTTTGTGGAACGTTCACCGCTATTTGGCGGGTCCGGGTCCCGGGGTGGATTTCAGTGGGCGCCATTTTAGGTTGGGTGAGTACTACTTCCTGTGGGCGCCATCTTGGAGCGTCCCCACGCTCGAGCTGACTTTTGACACGCCTATTTAAAGTCGTCCTCTCCCACGCAGCGGGACGCGCAGTGGTGACGCCTGCGCTGTGCCGGAGTCGTGCCAGAGTCCTGCCCGTCTGCGCTCGTCCGCGTCGAGGTAGCGGGTGCAGGCGCGGGACTCTGGCTCTCTGCTCTCATCTCATCATGGATTCCATTGCGCCGTTCAGGTACAATCGCGCCGATCTCCTCTTCATTAGGGACGGTTTATTGGCTTGTACACATGATCGGGTGCTCCCTCTTTCGGGCCCTCATGTCTGTCCCTGTGGCAGTTTCTCTTTGGATTCCCCCATTGGGGTGTGCTCCACTGTAAGATCTACTCCACACACTCGTATTGACTACTCTGAGCGAGCAATTAGTATATGGAGCCTTAATGTGAGATCATTGGTCAAGCACCATCAGTCCCTTCGTGATATGATTGATAAGGACTCACCTGACCTCATTTTTCTCACTGAGACCTGGTTACAGGACACCGACTCTGCCATAATAAATCTGGCTTTTCCTTCCACCTATACGGTGTTTACTTTGAACCGTACTTCTAGAGGAGGAGGTATAGCCATGGCGATAAAATCTTGCTTCCCGGCGGATTGGAAAGCTCTTGATCTGCCGATGTGCGAGAGCGCCTCTTTTAAGGTCACTGTCAGTCATCAGTTCACTTTTAGTGGCCTGCTTATTTATCGCCCGCCAGGGAATGACACGGTCTTCAAGGCCGCTCTCGTTGACTTGGTTAACTCGTCAGCTTTTAAATATGCTAACTTTAACATCATTGGCGATCTGAATATACATCTTGATCAGACGTCTTCTTTACCTATTAGCTCCTTGATAGCGGACCTTGAAGCCATGCAACTGAACCAACTAGTAACCGCCCCCACGCATATAGGAGGTCATATCCTTGACCCGTTCTTTACCACCTTGCTTCGTGCTAGGGTATCTGACCCGATGGTGGTGGGCTGGACTGATCATCTGTTGGTTAAAGTGTCATGTCCCCTGGATGACCAACAATTTAAACCTGTAGACAGGCTGACCCTGAAAAGAAACTGGCGTAAGCTTAAAATGGAGGAATTCGTTAAAATCTTGGAGGCTCAGCCCTTGGGCATCCTGTCGAATGTGGAACAGGGATACGAACAGTTCTGTAACTGGGTCCATACTGCTCTTGATTCTCTTATACCAATGCGCTGGTCGAAATGTCATGCTAAAACTCGCAGCCCATGGTATAATGAGACCCTTGCCGAGCTCAAGAGAACTTGCCGGCAAGCTGAGAGGGCGTGGAGGAAATCCTTCGAGCCCACATTAAAATCACTGTATTTCACCCAGCTTAAGATCTATCACAGAGCTATCTGTCACGCCCGGGCGGCATATTATGCCTCTGAGTTTTCAAACAGCCCCAACCCATCTAAATTAATATTCAAGGTGCTTAAAGATCTGATGGGTAAACGGGCCACCTCGCTAGCAATCTGCACGGACTCCCACTGTGAAAGCTTGGCATCCTTTTTCGTGGAGAAGGTGCGGGTAATCTACCGAGGGTTTTTGCCATCTGTGCAAGATGACGAGCCCAGGGCTGTAAGAGTTTCGGATTGTGAACCTCTGTCCTCCTTACCTGCTTTATCGGCTGAGGCGTTTGATACTCTGAGCCTCAAAATCAAATCTGGCTCTCCTCTAGACCCTTTGAAGCCAGAGTTTATTACCCTTCTCCCGCCTCTATGCCGTGAGCCGATTTTGGAGTTGATCAACCTCTCACTAGCTGAGGGCGTGGTTCCTGCCTCCTGGAAGCAAGCAGTGGTCAGCCCCATTTTGAAGAAGCCTAGTCTTGACCCTCTGTTACCTGAGAACTACCGCCCCATCTCCCTCCTGCCCTGGACCGCCAAGGTCACTGAGGCACACGTAAATTCCATCTTGTCTGCCCATCTCTCTCGCAATAATATTCTTGACGAGAGTCAGAATGGTTTTCGCGCACAACACAGCACCGAAACTGCGCTGCTCTTTATGAGCGAACATCTGCGTTCGGTGCTGGATGCGGGGCAGACAGCGGCGCTCCTTTTGTTAGACCTGAGCGCCGCATTCGACACGGTGTCTCATGACATTCTGCTGCGGAGGCTGGAGGAAGTGGGTCTTGAGGGGAAAGCTCTTCAATGGTTCCGCTCCTTCCTTTCGGACCGGTTTTTTAAAGTGGCCATTCCACCTGGTCAGTCCTCTTTCCACTCTTTGGGACTAGGAGTACCTCAGGGCTCTGCGCTTAGCCCCACTTTGTTTAACCTGTATGTGAAACCGCTGGCTGCTGTCGTCAGACAAACTGGCTTAACTATGACATCGTATGCCGACGACACGCAGCTGGCGGTGACACTCAGTGGGGACCCTGAGGTGACTGCCCCCAGGTTTCGCGCAGGGCTTTTAGCCGTGGCGAATTGGATGCGTACTAACTGCTTGCAGTTAAACGCTAAGAAAACCGAAGTCCTGATCTTAGGAAAGCACGCGGAACTGTGGGGTGATCAATGGTGGCCTATTGAATTGGGGGTGACTCCCATCCCAGCGGCCGAAGTAAAGAACTTGGGGGTCTGGCTGGATTCCAATCTCTCTTTTACCAGCCATACTAAGAAGATTGCAGCTACCTGCTATGGTATTCTGCGAGGACTGAGACCAGTCCTCAAATTCTTTAACCCCCCAACTCGGCAACTGGTGGTCCAAGCCGCGATTCTCTCTCGGCTGGACTATGGGAGTGCTCTGTTGCTTGGTGTCAACCAGGCCGAGGCCACCAGACTGCAGAGGGTGCAGAATGCCGCTGCGCGGGCCATTGTGGGCCTCCCGAGACGGTGCTCTGTATCTGCAGTTTTAACCTCCCTTCATTGGCTGCCGGTCAGACAGAGAATTAAATTCAAGGCACTCTGTCTGACATTCAAGATCTTGAAATTTTCGTCACCTCCTGCCTTGGTGGGTCTTGTCTCCCCGTATGTTCCCAGGCGGTCTCTCAGGTCGGAATCTCTTCATCTAGTGAGTGCGCCTAGATTCAGACTGAGTAGGATGGGTGGCCGTTCATTTCGAGTCATGGCGGCTGGATTATGGAACTCCCTTCCTGTCCACATCCGTGCCCTTAATAGCCTGACTCTTTTCAGACGCGCGATTAAAACCTATTTGTTCACCTCTGTTGATTGATCGTGTTTCTTTTCAGCGGTGATTTGTTGTGTTGTGGTACTGGATCAGGCGCCAGGACGCCCCTTCGCTGGGGCAGCTGTGCGCTGAATAAAAGTTACTAACATAACATAACATAACATAATGCCCCATTCATTCCTATGGGCTTTGAAGCCCATAGGAATGAATGGGGCATTACCGGTCGGTATTTACCGAATCGGTAAATACCGAATTTGACAAGGGTGCAGGGGGTGTCACTTTGACACCCTCTAGCACCCCCAAAAAAGGTTCGGGGGCCATATGGCAGGCATACCTGCCCTAAGGGCAGGCCTGCCTGTCATATGGCACAGGTGTGCATGCACACATGTGCATGCACACCTGAATCGGTATTTTAACATCAAATACAATTTGATGGTAAAATACCGATTTTGTAGGCCTTGTGGGACTCAGAAGAGTCCCACCTACATATCAATTTTACCGATTCGGTAAATATACCGGTCGGTAAATTTACCGACCGGTATATTTACCGAGTCGGTAAAATTACCGATTTTCCCTGTTTACCTGCCCCTACATCTCGGTAGCCAAATACCGGTCGGTAACGGCCGAATTCGGCCGTTACCGACCGGTATTTGGCTACCTACATCTGGCCCTTTGTTCTGTACCCACAAAGCTTGAAGATCCCAGATTTTCCCTTTCTTGGTTTGAATTCCAGGAGCCTCTTAGTTCGAAAATCAGACTCAGAAAGAAACATAATTTTTTTAACTTTTGTCCAGCTGAACAATTACAAATTTTTTTTTGATAAACCCACTGGAACATATTTGCTATTTGTGTCAGTAGATAATGACATGACAGTCGCCACCACACCTTCCTACCTGTTGTTGCCATGCACTCATGCCCCACACGTAGCACCCTCGAAGGCCTAGTGGGCATGTGTGTCAGCAACGTGCAGTGTGCTCTGTGCATAAGGTACGGTGTTTGGCTAGGCCCTGTGCTCAGCAGCCATTCCAGTGGATGTCATTGTCCATCTGACAGGCACTGCATGTAGTGACTCCTTCCATGTAGCAACGTCTTTGATGTCACCGATGAGGTCAATCGTAATGAGAAATGGAGTGCCACTGATTATATAAATTGTGATGTCACCTTTGAGGTCAAGTGTGGGATCAGGAGCTGTGCAGTGGGGGAACTATGCCTTTGAATCCCACCATCACTGTTGAATTTCAGTGCATTTTAGATTTTGGATCATTTGGCCAGAAGATTTTAGGGTCCTTGGTATGGTTTTTTTTCCTTTAATTTCTTTACGGAGTTTTATATAGCGCGAACTTGACCCGCAGGTATCGGGTATCAGAGTGCTTTAAGAAGGCCTTTATTGGCACAAGGATATATGTTTTTTTACCCAAAGCTATTATACCATCAGTGTACTAACATTTCATCGGTATTGACAAGAGTCACAGTATTCTACAAATCACATCCAAAATTTTATAAAAGAAGGGTATATTTTATTCGAATAAATACCTCCCTACGGGTTACACTCTAAAGAACAATGATTTCTTCTACGATCAATTAAAAACAGATATGCATACACAATACAATATAATGACAATTAAAAGTTAAAAAAACAGTAGACGCGGCGTTTAGGTGTATATTATTCTTTTCCACCTTCATCAGGGCAAAAAATAATTTGTTCTATAAATAAAAAACAACAATTTAGATGCCTATGCTTTTACTGTGACCCATTCAGTTCATACATTATCTAATACTGCTAGGTTTCCACATTCATGACCATTATATCCGGGGATATAATCAACTCTGTTTATTTAAATATCAGTCTCAAGAACCACTTTTCATAATATCTACTGAAAACACATTTGCTTGGCACATCATTATTTAACGCCTATGCAGAAAAAGGTATTTTCAATTTGCCTATTCCCTTCAAAGTTGTAAATTAATAATAATATTACAACAGCCTCCTTATTTAATTCCAAGGGGTCTTATTATCTGAAGCTTATTCTATTTCAAGATACCTTATGTAGTTCTTTATGGAATATGATTCATCAATTTCATGATTCCAGAATTACACCATTTCTTCTTCGGCTCTATTGTAAAAAGCTTTAAGAACAGATAACATAAATTATGTTCTGTCATTTATTCATTTAAAGGAAGTTATCGGTATATCATGCCTCTGTATTGTGATATAGTTACCTATTTGCAATTCTTCCTATTTATAACTCTTCAATGATTTAATCAGACACTGCACGTTGGAGCCACCGTTCAAAACGTCTTATGTTTTCTTATATGGTTCTGGCGTCTATCGATTCGGACAGCTATAAGGACAATAACGGATGTGCCTTTAGTTGTTAGCAAAGTCTCTCTCAGTGTTTTAGCCAGATATAAAGATAACTCTCTGTGAACTTACCCTTTATTCAATGGCATGAATGCCTTCTAAACTGTAATCGTCAATTGCCCCTTCGATTCGTGTTTATTTGCAGATTCTAAAAGAATATATGCACATATTACTAATACGGCCATTTACCCATTGACTCTCATAAGTTCTAAGATGTTTATGTCTTATGGTCCCCATACTTTTTATCTGCACTAGCACGAATGTGTTAATACCCAACTATGTGCTTTAGTAGCCAAATTTTATTTGGATTCATATCTATAGTTTTTTTCACCTCAAAGTTTTATACTTATTGCAATTTTTGAGGTTATATATGCTAAGCTGATTCCTATTATTAATACGATAGGGGCTCAAGTACTACAAGATCTACTTCGTACCCTTTAGATGTATATACCCCTGTTTACCCCTCGTTTCTACTCGTTGATGATGTAACGTCTTTTGCAGTTGTTACGAAAAGCACTTTCAACAAACTGTGTTGGCTGCTGCTACAATTTTAACCAATAATGCAAAGTTGCACGAGTTACGTATGGGCTTATATTAATAAAAATAATACGGGTTCGAAAGAGTTCCTATTCCCCCACGGCTTTGTGACGGATATTATGCACAAGCTGCCTGCTCCCCGACTTTCGCTCATTTTTAAAAAACGCCCAGTCGTACCTGATATGATTGAGGCGGCCTCCCTGCTCCAACGTGCGTCACCTGAAGTTTTTTCAGATAAAATTACTTCAGTTTACCTCAATTCTTTTATACTGTTGCTACTTCAGTTGACCCGGAAGTCAACAGGTGGTGTTCCACGTGAGCTCTATTTTTGTAATAATTCTTCATTGTTGTTATTTTATACTTCATGCGCTCTGTGTTTTAAAGCGTTAGCACAACGATTTAGGTCTGAGCAATGAATTATACTTTTTCATGAGTATCGGAAACGGAACACTCTTAATTGCGGCTCTGCTAAATGGTGGCCATCTTTGAGCGTCTCATATTCAGTTTTAATCACGGTAGTCACTGTGTAATTACTTTAGTTTCTGTTATACACCAAACACATAAAAGCTACTACTCACATTTCTTCTACATCAGGGCAAATTACGGCTCCCAGAACTGTAAATACACTTTTAGCGGATACATCGATATTTAGTTTATACTCTAAAGTAATTATTCAATACACTACTAATTGCCTCAGTTTAAAAACATTATTCACCTCAGAGTCATTTCACCCTTTTATGTGGTTATGCTCTGAAATCTAATCCTGTTGTCAATGCTAACAATAAACAATGCTCCTTTTACCATTGCAATCGAGTTCTTAAATAACTCAGTTTTGCGGCGGCCTTATTAAACAGTCTTATACTCACAAAAGTGTAAAACATCCTTTCATTTCATACAATTATATCCATTTTTATACACAGTCTCCGAAGACACTTTAACGTTTAGTGCAAAATACATTTTATACAAAGTCTCGAAGATCCTTTGACGTTTAGTGCAAAATACAATATCATTTTTATTACATTCAGTTTCTCCTTAGTATATTAAATTGACTCCATGAATGGGAGTGCTATGAATCATCATGATATTATTAATGCTAACAATATAAGTTTGTCGTGGCGGCGAATTAATCAAATGTGTAATAGTTTCATCCAGTCTCTGTTTTCATCCTTATATCTACACATCTTAGCTAAATTACATCTTTTAAGGCTATATAGTCCTCCTTTCCCTGTTATATTGCTCATATTAATTGAACGTGGATTCTCTCTCAGGTTCTAAGATAACTTCCCTACAAAATTAGTCTTTCCGATTCCTCTTTGTTGTTTAGTCCAGTCCTAAATGTATTGAAATGGGACATATAAAATTGTTCTCTCTTTTTTCTTTTAACCAGGCTATTACCACCTCTGACACTATGTTCGATGATCTCTATTCCACACCACTTTAATTCATCTATTGTATGGTTCTGGTTGATCCAATGTTCTACTAATGGGGCCGTTCTTTTTTTAGTTCTTATTGCTGACTTGTGTTCAGTAATTCTAGTCTTGATTTCTCTTGATGTTTCCCCTATGTACCCTTTGTTACATGGGCAGATTATCAAGTAAATCAGATCTTTTGTTTTACAATTAATGATATTTTTTATTTTATGTGTAATTCCATTATATGCAATTTCAGCACCTTTCATCATACTATTGCAATTCTTACACATGCAGCATGCAAAGTTTCCAGTGGGTAAAGGTGCATTGTTTATAGAGCGCTGGTTTTGATTAATCTCTTCCATGTATGTATGGACAAGTCTGTTCCTGATTGTACAGTTCCTCCTAAAACTGAACATTGGTTTAGGGAGTTTAACACTACCTCTTTCATTCAGTAATGACCAGTTTCTATTTATAATGTTCTTAACTTTATTACTGGCACTGCTAAAATTTGTGACGAAGATCAATCGATCTTTTGCTTTCTCGTCTTTGCTAGGCTTTTCCTTATAAAGGGTATCTCTATCGTAATATTTTGCCCTTTTATAGGCTTTCCTTATGATGTTCTTGGGGTGGCCCCTACTGTGTAATTTTTTAGTAAGGTCATCCGAATGTATATTAAAATCTCTTATGTCTGTGCAATTTCGTCGGATTCTTAGATACTGTCCGAATGGAATGTTGTCTTTCTGACTACTAGGATGATTACTCTTGTAGTGGAGCATTGTATTCCGGTCAGTTGGTTTTGTATATAGCTCTACTGTTAGTTTGCCTTCTGTGTGTTTAATCGTAATATCGAGGAACTATACTTTGTCTTTGGCGTAATTAGAGGTAAATTTGAGATTACTATCTCCCAAATTAAGCCAACTTATAAAGTCATTTAAATCTTCAACCGTCCCTGTCCATATGAAAAAAACATCATCGATAAATCGTGACCAACACGAGATGTTTTCATAAAAGGGTGCCATTGGGTTAAATATGTGTTTGTTTTCGAAAACAGCCACATACAGGCAGGCCAAGCTGGGAGCACAGGTGGCTCCCATGCTGGTACCTTTGACCTGCCTGTAATAGTCATTTCTAAACATAAAGATGTTATTCTTAAGTATGATTTCCACGCATTCCAAGATAAATATTGCGTGTGCTGATAGATCGCAATCATCTGTACTCAAGAGACCCCCCAACATAGTGATGGTATCATCCTGAGGGATGTTTGTATAGAGGGCCTCTATATCCAAGGTTACAAGCCATTGGGAATTAACATCATACGTTCGATGTTCACTTTTCTCTATCATACTGGTGGTGTCTTTAATATACGCTTGCTGACTAATTACCAGTGGCTGAATACATTTGTCTACATATTTACTTAAAGGTTCTGTTACCAAATCTATACTAGACACAATAGGTCTCATAGGTGGGTTTGTCAGATCTTTATGGACTTTAGGCAGGCCATATAACGCCGGAATAATTGATTCATATTTTTAAAAAACTTATATTCATCTATACAGATGATCTCATCATCCTTTGCAAAGTCCAACAGTCTTCCTACTTTTTGGTTTAAGTCAATCCAGTCTTGCTTACTAGCCTTGTGATAATGTAATGTATTATTAAGTAGGATGAGCATTTTATCGTTATAATCCTCCGTATCCATTAAAACAATACTCCCTCCTTTGTCTCCTGGTTTTGACTGTTAATGCTTTATTGCTCTCTAATGATTTTAAGGCTATTTTCTCACCAGTACTCAGATTATTTTACCAATATAATGGTTGAGCTAGAAGATCTGATATATTACGAAGATAATCTTTATATCCTGTTATATCGTTTTGGATATCTTCTAGTTTTTTCTTTGCGTCTTCTAATGCTGTATTTCCTGTTAATTTGCTTTCAAGCTCTTCTATTTCTCTTTTTTCAATAATCAGAATTTCACTGGCGGTTTGGATAATCAACAACATCCAGTCTCTACTGCAGCGATTTGCAATTAGGGTCCAATTTTCAATAAATTTAGCATGCCTGATAAAAATCCCAGGTTCGTTTTTAACTTGTAGACCTCTTGGGATGATCCCTTTCTTGCAGTATTCAATAAGGAAATCAGCATGCAACTCTGTTCTAATGGCTTTTTTCTTGTTGTTCCATAATTCCCTCCACTGTTCCTCATCACAATTTGTGGTGGAAACTGAGGAAAAACTTTTTGAAGTACCATTAAATATTTTGTTGAATTGCTCCTCTGAGAAGCCATACGTTTTAAGTGTATCCATTCTGAATTTGGACCACAGCTCTTATTTTGATACTATTATGAGAATCAATACTCTAGAAATCTTCCCAGCTAACAAACTGTACTAATACAATCTCAACAAGAGGAAGGTACCCCTATATGATAAACAGGGAAGGGGTGATCAGCAAAAACAAAAGTATAACCCTGTAGTGGAAAGAAGGCCTTTTTGGCACAGGGATATATGTTTTTTTTACCCAAAGCTATTAAACCATCAGTGTACTAACATTTCATCGGTATTGACAAGAGTCACAGTATTCTACAAATCACATCCAAAATTTTATAAAAGTAGGGTATATTTTATTCGAATAAATACCTCCCTAGGAGATACACTCTAAAGAACAATGATTTCTTCTACGAACAATTAAAAACAGATATGCATACACAATACAATATAATGACAATTAAAAGTTAAAAAAACAGTCGACGTGGCGTTTCGGTGTATATTATTCTTTTCCACCTTCATCAGGACAAAACATAATTTGTGTTCTATAAATAAAAAACAACAATTTAGATGCCTATGCTTTTACTGTGACCCATTCAGTTCATACATTATCTAATACCGCTAGGTTTCCAGATTCATGACCATTATATCCGGGGATATAATCATCTCTGTTTATTTAAATATCAGTCTCAAGAACCACTTTCCATAATATCTACTGAAAACACATTTGCTTGGCACATCATTATCTAACGCCTATACAGAAAAAGGTATTTTCAATTTGCCTATTCCCTTCAAAGTGGTAAATTAATAATAATATTACAACAGCCTCCTTATTTAATTCCAAGGGGTCTTATTATCTGAAACTTATTCTATTTTAAGATACCTTATGTAGTTCTTTATGGAATATGATTCATCAATTTCAGGATTCCAGGATTACACCATTTCTTCTTCGGCTCTATTGTAAAAAGCTTTAAGAATAGATAACATAAATTATCTTCTGTCATTTATTCATTTAAAGGAAGTTATCGGTATATCATGTCTCTGTATTGTGATATAGTTACCTATTTGCTATTCTTCCTATTTATAACTCTTCAATGATTTAATCGGACAATGCACGTTGGAGCCACCGTTCAAAACGTCTTATGTTTTCTTATATGGTTCTGGCGTCTATCGATTCGGACAGCTATAAAGACAATAACGGATGTGCCTTTAGTTGTTAGCAAAGTCTCTCTCAGTGTTTTAGCCAGATATAAAGATAACTCTCTGTGAACTTACCCTTTATTCAATGGCATGAATGCCTTCTAAACTGTAATCGTCGTTTGCCCCTTCGATTCGTGTTTATTTGAGGATTCTGAAAGAATATATGCACATATTACTAATACGGCCATTTACCCATTGACTCTCATAAGTTCTAAGATGTTTATGTCTTATGGTCCCCATACTTTTTATCTGCACTAGCACGAATGTGTAAAGACCCAACTATGTGCTTTAGTAGCCAAATCTTATTTGGATTCATATCTATAGTTTTTTTCACCTCAAAGTTTTATACTCATGGCAATTGTTGAGGTTATATATGCTAAGCTGATTCCTATTATTAATACGATAGGGGCTCAAGTACTACAAGATCTACTCGTACCCTTTAGATATATATACCCCTGTTTACCCCTCGTTTCTACTCGTTGATGATGTAACGTCTTTTGCATTTGTTACGAAAAGCACTTTCAACACACTGTGTTGGCTGCTGCTGCAATTTTAACCAATAACGCAAAGTTGCACGAGTTACGTATGGGCTTATATTAATAAAAAATAATGTGGGTTCGAAAGAGTTCCTATTCCCCTACGGCTTTGTGACTGATATTATGCACGAGCTGCCTGCTCCCTGACTTTCGCTCATTTTTAAAAAACGCCCAGTCGTACCTGATATGATTGGGGCGGCCTCCCTGCTCCAACGTGCGTCACCGGAAGTTTTTTCAGATAAAATTACATGAGGACACATTCATTTTTGGTAGGCACTGGGAGATTAAGCGATTTGCCCAGAATCACAGGATGTTCAGCGTCATTGCAGAGACTTGAACCCAGTTCCCCAGATTCGAGGTTGACCGCCCTAGCTGTTAGGCCAACTCCTCTCCCCAAGGATTTCTAATGATCTGATCAAAGAAGCACAACTTCTATTTAATAAAGGTTTCTCAAGTGACTTTGGTGAATTTGCGAAAACAGCTAAATTGGTCGAGGCGCACGGCCATGCCTTGGGCCCAATCCCCTTGTGTGCAGTAGCCACTGCACGGTGCCTTCACCCACGTTCATGGGGTACTCAGCGCACTGCATGACCTTCATCTGGCCCGTGCCCCCAGAACCTACTGCAGTTAGGTTTTGATCTTGACCAGTAGACATTGAGAACAAGGCGTGGCCGTCGTCCACATCAGGGACTCAGTCCCACTGCCCCCAAAGCAGAGCCCACTCACTGCACATGGCCTATTGTCTTGTGTGGCAGGCACTGGTTGCAGGGCTTGGCCTCAGCGGTTACATACACATGGTTCCCAGACCCCAAGAACCTGTTCCCTGCAGTCTGAGGCTGTGTGTGGCATGCACTGGGTGCAAGGAATAACCTTCATCAAATGCCTAGACCACATGATCTTGCATTTGAACCAGCTACACATGGTCTTTAGCGTGTTACCCCGAAATCGGTCCCAGGATGCTTGTGTCCAGGGAGGACCTGGCTTGGCAGTTCGGCCTGGACTGTTCCCATGAGGCACAGGGTCAAGAGTGATTTGCATATGGCTGGGTCCAAACTGCGGGAGCGAAGTGAGCTAAAGAATGATGATGGATTCAACCCAGATCTGTGACTGGGGGTGAGTGTCTGAAAAGTTTCAGCGCTCTGACCATCGTCTCCTTGTGTTAGCTTTAGTTCTGTGTCACCAGCACTGGGAACAAGATAGGGCTTTCTTCACTTGCTTCACTTGAACCGCAGAGCCAGGCCTCCCCCTCTCCCTCCCCCCACCACCCAGCACCTTGAGACCCTCACGGGTGAGTAGTCAAGCTTTATAAGAGTAGTGATTGAGTGAATGACTTGCTAAATTTAGAAGAACCCAAAACTGATTTCTTTCCACATGTACACTGTTGTAAAAACGTTTATAGAAAGTATAATAGACTTTAATAGTGCTAATTGTATAGATGTTTTAAGATGACGATGTTTCCTAAAATCTTTTACCTAATTCGGTGCATACCCTTTGAACCTGCTAGTTTGGTTTTTAAGAAGATAGATGGGCTGTTCTCTCAATTTATATGGGGTTATAAGAAAATCAGGAGGTCGTTGAAATTAATGGCTCTACCACAACATTGAGGGGGGCTGGCAGTCCCTAATGTACTACATTATTACAGGCTGTAATGTTGCAGCATATGACTATCTTATTTAGACCAAAAGTTTGGGATCAGGCCAGGATAATAGACTTGGATAACGGAACCCGCGCCATCAATTTATGAATTAGCAGTTGGGAATCTTGCACCAGGCTTATTATTGAGGCAACTTGAGGGTAGATATTATAAAAAACACGTTTTAAGACCATAAGAGCTGCCTGCAATGTGTGGTGGAGGGTTAGTAAAACGTTAAAATCCCCAGAATTCAGAGATATGTGTCCCTATGGGGCTCCTCAGTCTTTCCGGCTCCGCTTTACGACAAAATAAGCAGAACATGGGAAAAGGCAGGAGTTAATAAAATTGGAGATATTATTGAAATGAATGGGGTTGTTCCATTTAAGCAACTTCAGGAATGATATGGGCTAGACCCTAGAACACTTTTTAAATATATACAAATTAGTGAGATAATAAAAAAACGGCCATACAACCTTCAAACCTTACCCACATCCTGATTTTAGACTACCTAACGAAAAAACAGGCCAGAGTAAAGGATCTGTATGCTATGCTGATGGAGGCTAATCAGGATGACATAGCTAGAGTAGAAAGTGGGTGGGAGACTAAACTGGGCAACCCGGACGTAGATCTGTGCAGATCATTAGAATTATCCAAGAAAGTATTTCTATCGGCTCATCTTAAAGCCCAAATTTTTTTAACTATTTTTAAGCTTTACTTTACGCCGGCTAAACTCTGGGCATGGGGGGGGAAGGTATAATAACACATGCCCCCTCTCTACACCCCCTTCTCTCTCTTAACTTTCAATATTCATCCTCCCCTTAATTTTATCTCTCTGTTTCTTTGCCCCCTTAGCTCTTCTGAATGCAATACTATATCCCTTGTGAATTTTTTTTGCACATTGCTAATTTTTATCTTATTATGTTCACCTTCCTTGTAAAGCGCTCTGATACTCTTGGATCCAGCAGCGCTATATAAAACCTTTGAAATAAAATAAAA
This sequence comes from Lissotriton helveticus, assembly GCF_964261635.1. Taxonomy (NCBI): domain Eukaryota; kingdom Metazoa; phylum Chordata; class Amphibia; order Caudata; family Salamandridae; genus Lissotriton; species Lissotriton helveticus. The sequence continues at coordinate 50,960,148 of NC_136072.1, read as the reverse complement.
ATAAATAAATAAATGATCAGGGCCCAGCTGATTTGGTCCACATGTTCTCTGACTGCTGTAAATTGGACGTATTAAAGGAGGGGATTGAAACGTTTTTAGGTCAAAATTTGGGGCGGGACGTCTCTCTAACTCCAACCATATTGTTATTTGGCTTTGATGAAAGTTGACAGTTAGCATGGCCCCAAATGTATTTCTGTTTCATGGTACTAGCTATTTATCGCATAATGATTGCGGCAAAGTGGAAGGATGAGGATCTTCCGACCTATCAGGCATAGTATGCCAGATTGTATAATGTGTACAATTTGGAAATGGCATTGTATAAATGCAAAGGCAGAAGTGGGAAGGACAGGGGCAGGTTAGTTTGGGGCCCACTGATGGAACAGTAGGCAACATCTTTCGTTTGGTACACCGCTCGATCTTGGTTGGTTGGTTCTTATTTTCTGTTCTTGTTGTTTTCTCTAAAGAAAAGAATGTAACTATTGCTTTCTGGAAATAAAAAAATAAAAAATAAAATGGTATAGGTGTTTTGCAGTTCTGCAGATAGACGTCTGGTTTTCTTCTGCCAGCCATTTTTAAAATGTACATCATTTTTGTGGTGAATTTATAAAGTTAATTTCTTTGCAAAAATAATTCCTCTGGCTCCTCACAGAAATATTGGCTCTGCTGATTCAAATTGTTTTAGACCATTGTTCCTATCTATTACAACCATAAGGCATCAGCAAACTAGAACACAGTGCTGTTGGTGCGCTGCTAACCTATGTTATGTTTACTCGGCCATGTAATATAACTAGTGTAGTCTGAGGGGTAGCTTCCCTCACTAAGGTGAGAGGCAGCATTGACATCCGAGGCCTGAGCATTGTGAGGTAACCTTACAGTCTGGGAGCTGAGCTTAGGGTGACTATCTCGCTCCAGGTCATTACGAACTCTGGGATCAATTCAAACACTGCATTTTGTAGTACTTTAGTGGTACTACAGTAGTATTACTCACATGCTTAAAAATGCAATTCACAAACCTACGTACGGAGACCTCCACATCTCCTATCTGTTTTATGCCAGGATCTCTCCCACATGTGCCGAGACCTCTGTACACATCAGCCTGTGATTTAGTTGTAAATATGGGGGCGGGGCAGGGGAGGTGGCTGGCAAATGGGGAATAATTGCTCCTAAATGGAAGGGGCTTAGAGGGGAGAAAGGAGGGGGTTTAGGGAGGACTAATGAGGGGCTTGGGAAGGGGGAGACTACTAGAAACCCACCAACCAAATACTAAGCCCATTGCTATTTACAAACGTAGGGCCCGATTCACAGAATGAACTTAAGACTCAATCCTAAACTTACTACTATTTTGGTATTCACAGAATGCACTTACTACTTTTGGCATTCACAGAATGAATTTACTACTTTTGGTATTCACAGAGGTTAGGATTTTGTCTTAAGTTTGTCTTAAGAGAAACTTAAGACAGACTTAAGACAGACTTAAGACAGACTTAAGACAAAATCCTAACCTCTGTGAATACCAAAAGTAGTAAGTTCATTCTGTGAATACCGAAAGTAGTAAGTGCATTCTGTGAATGCCAAAAGTAGTAAGTGCGTTCTGTGAATACCAAAATAGTAGTAAGTTTAGGATTGATGCATAAGTTCATTCTGTGAATCGGGCCCTAAACTTCTAAAGTTACTACAGGTAAAAATGTCCGAAAACAGGAGTAAATTATCCCAGTTCGGAGCTGAAGTAAATACAGCACCACACATGGCTGCCCACAAATACTGCAACACACATCCATAAAAAACAATGTATGTGGAAATTTAATATAACACCCCATGGAAAGCAATATTACTGGCAGTCACGAGTAGGTAGTTATAGTTAGGACCACAGTTTCCACAGGACAAGAGTTTTTGTTTTGCCAATAACTTTGGCGTAGCTTGACGAATCTCCATGAAATTTTCACAAAACTTCTTCTTTTTGGTTCAGCTGCTGTTTTGAAACTTTTGTTGTGATCCGTCAAGCGGGGGTGAGAAAAAATGGGGGTCCCAAAACGCATTTTCTCCATGTTAAGTCTACGGGGATTTTTACATTTTTGAACATGACTACATTCCGACCTGCTGAACGGAATTATACCGAATTTGGCAGAAAGATAGATGTTAGTCCAGAGAGCGTGATTTTGTGATTTGGTGTAAATCCGTTCAGTAATTTTTGAGATATCTATATTTTAAAGAACATAGATATCTGGGGACACGAGTCCTTGCAGTGGATTTGCAAATTCTACTAAAATATGATTTGCCGTCAACACTTCAACCAGGAAGTATTGGCATCCATCTTGGGACTCGGCTTAAAACCAAGTCCCAAAAAAAAAAAAATATTTAAGAAAAGGGGGCAGGGTAGCAATACCCTGACCCTGCTGACATGGTGGGGGGTCCCTGGGGAATGTATGACGTTACAACGCATACATGTACATCGTGGTATATTACATCGCGGTTTTTACAACACAAGTCATTACAATGACTTGCGTTGGAGGGCGCTGGACTTAGGAGTAGTATTATTTACTATTCCAACTCCAGTCTACGCACAGTAGGGAAGGTGTTGGATAGTAAATTATACTATTCCTTGTCCTAGAGTACCATCCAGCGCAAGTTGTTGTAACGGCTTTCGTTGTGAAAACCGCAATGTAATAGCATTGCAATGTAACCCCTGCGTTGTTAACGATGTTTACCATCCCTGGGGGACTCCGCCGGGTGTAAAAATCATTTTTAAAAATATTTTGCTGCTGAATTATTTTAAAGCAAGCGCGGGCTCCGGCACTTGAATTAACCCCGGGGTGGGCCAGGGTCTGGGGACATATGTTAATTATAGGAGGGGGGGTGCATGGGGTCCCCCTTCTAGGGCTTATCAAAGCCCTGAGGACAGTTATCTCCTAGGGGGCTATTTTCATTATGAATGCGGGTGGGCCCACTGGACCTGCCTGCAGCCCCAGTGACCGCCACCTCCCTGGGGCAATTTCCTATTATATCTTGGGTGCCTCGCAGATCCCCCCTGCCCTGGGGACTGCCACCTCCCTGGGGCTGATCTCAATATTAACAGGGGGGCCTCATGGACCCTCTTGCACCTGGGACCACCACCTCCCCGGGCCACACTGTTTTATTAAGTAATGTGGGGGAGGCCATAGGGCCTTCCCACTGCCCCAGGGACCGCCACCTCCATGGGGCACAAATACATTAATGAAGGGGTCTGTTGCGTGCCCCGGGGAACACCACCTCCCCGGAGCAAATGTGCATATGGGAGGGGGGCCATGCTGCTCCCACTCCTGGAGCCCTAGATGGCACTGGGGACTGCCACCCCCCGGGACTGGCTCCATCAATGTCCTGGGGTGTCAACCCGCGGGACATTGCAATTTGCTATGGCATGGTGGGAGCAACGGTCTCACCACGCCATAGCAAACAGTGTGCTCCGCTTTGAGCAAGTTATTGCTTTTAATCTCGCAATCTCAAAGCGTAGCATCCTTTGCTTTTACACACAGGGAGCTGCATGTCAGCAATAACCCTGGGCGGAGCAGGCGTAGTGCCTCTACGCGAAGTTCCACCGAGTTGGAAAACAATAGAAATAATGTTCATGTGTTTCTATAAGGAAAACTGTTCACTATCATTACAGACCATCAAGCGCTGCTCACCATTTTTGGAAACTGGAAAGCCAAGATGCCCGCTCACCTTGAGAGTTGAGGGTTGCGACAAGAGTATGACTATGCAATTGTACACAAGCCTGGTAAAGATCAGAATCCTGCAGATTATTTTTCACGAGTACTGCTACATCGTCACAGATCGACATCCAAAACAGCTGAGGAGTACATTAACTGCATTGTGTGGTCCAGCACGCCAGCACGCCAGCAACCCTATCGATTGAACACATTATTGCTGCCAATAATGCCAATAAGAACATGCTTAATCACAATGACATCATTTCAACTCAGTCACAGAACAAAAATGCTCGACCTTTTGCTGACAATGTTGAATTTCAAAAATTCAAAAATGTACAGGATGAACTGTCCATTACAAGGGAAGGTGGTGTATTGAGAGGCTCGAGTATCGTCATACCTGAGAGCCTAAGACAGCAAGTCATTGAACTAGCCCATGAAGGACATTGTGGCATTGTAGCCACCATCACAGCCATTAAAGAGATTAAGTGTTGTTCCCGAGCAAAAGAGTACCTCAATGAGCGTCGATGGAGGGAATCGAGTTAAACCAGGCTCTGTGCCGAGCCCCCCCATGCATATCGTTCAACTCCTCCCTCCACAATTGGTGAGAGTCCTGCCACCTTGCTATTTTGGAGAGCCATCGGAACCAAACTGCCACAGTGGACAGTAGACCGATCCTTGAGTGTCGATAAGGTTCGGGTCACAGACACTTCTCAAAAGTGCAAGATGAAAACATATGCTGATCGGCATTGATGGAAACAGTCATCCATGAAGGTGACTGGGTCCTGGTCAAGCGGAAACAAAAGCAGGAAACCGACACTCAGTTTGCTGTCGATCGCCTGTGGGTTGTGATGTGTAAAGGACACATGGTGCCAGCACATCGTCCTGGAAGGTCCATCACACAAGGCTTGTCACCTACCTCGACATTCATCAGCTCCTGCAATCATGAATGAGGCGACTTCGCCTAACAGTCCAGATCAAGCATCAGAACCTGTGCCATCCATGCACAGCGAGAATGTATCTCAACCGTCTCATACCATTCGATTTGGCCGACTAATGCGAGCGCCTTGGCGGCTTACAGAGGAAATGTAATGTGACTGTTGTTTGTACTTTTTATATAAAAAAGGTGGAGATGTAGTGTTGTGAGACTGTACACTAGGATCTTTGGGGTTCTGGGCGGACTCAATACAGGATATACGTAGTTTGCTGGGAGGAGTTACGGTGTGGTCATTAACGGTTATGACATAATGAGTAAGCAGTGTGTGATCGTTAAGCACAGGAATAAAGACATCTGGTGCAGAGCTCCGTGTGTGGCATATAAATGTGCATGCTCTCGGGCTGTGGACAACGTTACAGGTAACATAGGATGCTTTCATACATCCAACTCCAGCTTCCCTCACTGGCCATCAGCCTGCAGGGTTAACAGGAGGGTAACACTGGACACCTACATATGTCCGACTCCACTACCAAGCATTGTTGTCCTTCCGTGCCAGAGAATTCTGTAAATTAGTTATATTTGCCATCAGAGGTTCATACCTGCCAACTTGAAGCACAGTCTCACAGTGTGAGGAGGGGGTGGGGCCTTGAAGGGGGTGGGGCCTCACACCAGAGATACCTATGAGGCACTTTTGAACCCACCCCGTCCCCAGACCGTGTGATGGGCGCCAATATCGTGTGTCACATGGTAACACACAGCGTCGGATTGGTAAAGCGGGCACTCGGGCAATGGCCAGAGGGCCGGTAGCCGAGTTCCTTTGGGCCGTTTTTTGGGCAGCCTGGGGCTATCTGTGCTGTTAGGATGCAACCAGCGGCCCAGCGGGTGCCTGAGTGGCCCTTCTGGAGGCAGATGGGTGGAGGTGTCACTCCTTTTCTCTCGCTGGCCGGCCCATTAATCTATGCAGATTGAGTGGGGTCGGGGGGGGGGGGGGGTCTGAGCAGATCTGGTATTGCTTGCATTCATGTGTGATTTAGCAGTGTGAACTAATCCACACATTTTTTTTTATCTAAGTGAAATTAAAAAACATCCTGCTAATTTTGGCCACTTTTTGTTAGCGTGCCCGGGACGATTTTCGATCCCTATCCAACCCTGCCCCTGTGAGCTTGTAGGTACGGTGGTTGGAAATAATGACCATTAGTAAAAGCAAATACTGTCTGACAGGGGCGGAAACCAGAGATGGACGGCCCATCAGCGCCATTGGGTACTTCCGGTCAATGAGCAGTGCCCGTCGGGGCCAGAGAATGTTGCCCTTTAATGTCAGACACTAACCATTTCACATGAGGGACAGATGCTACCTCCGTACAGAAGCATAGTGCCAATATCGGCCCCACTCATCAGCCCTCCCGCAGCAACATACATGTAGCATAAATAAGCAGACAAGACAACTTTTTGGTTGGAGAAAATTGCTGCAGGTTTATTAGCATACAAATATGCCAACATGGTGGGTTATCTTACAGGCGATCCAAAGGCAAGCCGCCCCTCGCGGCCTACCACCTGATGGGCCAAACTTGCATCGTGGCCTTAGCCAATGGGTGCTTAGCGGTTGTGGTGAGGGGATAGCCACTCCCACTTCCGGTGAACCATCGGTCCACCCTCTTGCTCATGCCCCTCCTACGAGGGGCGAACGTTCCAGCGACCCCCGGTTGTACAGGTTTCCAATCGCCCGTAGGACAGACGGGGCGCCGTCGCACCCCAGGGTCCACCGCACAGACTTCCTGGAGATATGCTCCTGAAGAGGGGCCCCCTGAGTACCTTTCCGCCTCTGGATCGCCCTGTAACTCTGCCTGCAACACAAATAAAAAGATTAGAACAATATTTCCCACCCACCCTGAAAACGCCGGGTAAGCGGTAGCGAGGGAAATGGCGTCAGGGTGAGGGGACAAAGAGGCCGCCAGGTGGGCGGGGGAGGAATATAACCTCTCCCCGCCCCCCACCCCGGCCGGAAGTGACGAGCGGGACCCTAAAGGGGTCTCGGAACACTGGGCTGCTCCGTGTGCCATCCTGTGGCACTAAGGGGGCCGCCCTCTTATGAGGGTCCCATACGGGGACGAGTCGGTCAGCCCGCATTTCGATGAGTGACAGGGGTATCCCTAGGGTCCTCACCTAATTGTGTCAAACAGTGACACTTCAAAGGCCGAAACCTACAAAAATTTACTCCTGCGTGCCCCCAAAGTCCTCGTGAGTACTTGGCACTTCTCTCCAGCAGTTCGAGCCCCCCGAGGAAATTCATTGTTGTTACCTAGGGCAACAGTCCTTAAATTGGCTTTTGGTTTTACTTTGCATTGTTTTAGAAAAGTCTAATTTGACCCAGGCAGACTACGGAGCGCCTTAGAACGGGTCAGTATATTAAAGTACAATAAAGCGCCTCCCCTGTGAACAGTGGCTTCTTTGCGCTGCCTGCCTGGTTGCCTGACCCTCTCTCCCTGACTAGCCAGGATCGCAGTAATCTCTCTGCACAGTTCATACCCCGAGCTCTTAATTCCAGCAGGTGTCTCGTTTCATTCCTTTCCCTCACATCTGTCTAGACGCCCCTCCCCCACCTGGCCCTGCTCAGTGTCTAGACGCACCGGGCTAGGGGCAGGTTTCACCGTCACCCCCCGGGGGCTGATGCCGTCTCCTCAGCCGGCCCCCTCGGTGGATTACCTTCTCGTTACCCTCCTGCTCACCCCAGGACTGGCTTCCACCACCGAGGACGCCGGGCTGCTGTTTTTACAGTTTATATCCCACCCGCGGGCAGTTTTACTTCCTTTTAAATGGCTGTGCACCACCACTTGTGAAATGCGTCAAACAGGCAGCAAGGACCACTGAGGTAGGAGATCTGAAGAGTAACAGCTCAGCTGAGGCACCAGCAATAGAGACATTATCCACACAGAGCAGGCGCAGTACAAGCTGCAGGAGTGCAAGCTTCCCACTCACTCACACATACAGCACCAGTGCAAGCTTCTCTCTCACACAGACAGCACCAGTGCAAGCTTCCCTCTCACACAGACAGCACCAGTGCAAGCTTCCCTCTCACACAGACAGCAACAGTGCAAGCTTCCCTCTCACACAGACAGCACCAGTGCACGCTACACTAACATACAGCACCAGTGCAAGCTTCCCACTCACACATACAGCACCATTGCAAGCTTCCCTCTCACACAGACAGCACCAGTGCACGCTACACTAACATACAGCACCAGTGCACGCTTCCCACTCACACATACAGCACCATTGCAAGCTTCCCTCTCACACAGACAGCACCAGTGCACGCTACACTAACATACAGCACCAGTGCAAGCTTCCCTCTCACACAGACAGCACCAGTGCACGCTACACTAACATACAGCACCAGTGCAAGCTTCCCACTCACACATACAGCACCATTGCAAGCTTCCCTCTCACACAGACAGCACCAGTGCACGCTACACTAACATACAGCACCAGTGCAAGCTTCCCTCTCACACAGACAGCACCAGTGCACGCTACACTAACATACAGCACCAGTGCAAGCTTCCCACTCACACATACAGCACCATTGCACGCTTCCCTCTCACACAGACAGCACCAGTGTAAGCTTCCCACTCACTCACACATACAGCACCAGTGCAAGCTTCCCTCTCACACAGACAGCACCAGTGCACGCTACACTAACATACAGCACCAGTGCAAGCTTCCCACTCACACATACAGCACCATTGCAAGCTTCCCTCTCACACAGACAGCACCAGTGCACGCTACACTAACATACAGCACCAGTGCAAGCTTCCCTCTCACACAGACAGCACCAGTGTAAGCTACACTAACATACAGCACCAGTGCAAGCTTCCCTCTCACACAGACAGCATCAGTGCACGCTACACTAACATACAACACCAGTGCAAGCTTCCCTCTCACACAGACAGCACCAGTGTAAGCTACACTAACATACAGCACCAGTGCAAGCTTCCCACTCACACATACAGCACCATTGCACGCTTCCCTCTCACACAGACAGCACCAGTGTAAGCTTCCCACTCACTCACACATACAGCACCAGTGCAAGCTTCCCTCTCACACAGACAGCACCAGTGCACGCTACACTAACATACAGCACCAGTGCAAGCTTCCCACTCACACATACAGCACCATTGCAAGCTTCCCTCTCACACAGACAGCACCAGTGCACGCTACACTAACATACAGCACCAGTGCAAGCTTCCCTCTCACACAGACAGCACCAGTGTAAGCTACACTAACATACAGCACCAGTGCAAGCTTCCCTCTCACACAGACAGCATCAGTGCACGCTACACTAACATACAGCACCAGTGCAAGCTTCCCTCTCACACAGACAGCACCAGTGTAAGCTACACTAACATACAGCACCAGTGCAAGCTTCCCTCTCACACAGACAGCACCAGTGCACGCTACACTAACATACAGCACCAGTGCAAGCTTCCCACTCACACAGACAGCACCAGTGTAAGCTACACTAACATACAGCACCAGTGCAAGCTTCCCTCTCACACAGACAGCATCAGTGCACGCTACACTAACATACAGCACCAGTGCAAGCTTCCCTCTCACACAGACAGCACCAGTGTAAGCTACACTAACATACAGCACCAGTGCAAGCTTCCCTCTCACACAGACAGCACCAGTGCACGCTACACTAACATACAGCACCAGTGCAAGCTTCCCACTCACACATACAGCACCATTGCAAGCTTCCCTCTCACACAGACAGCACCAGTGTAAGCTACACTAACATACAGCACCAGTGCAAGCTTCCCTCTCACACAGACAGCACCAGTGTAAACTACACTAACATACAGCACCAGTGCAAGCTTCCCTCTCACACAGACAGCACCAGTGCAAGCCCCCGGCTCACACAGACAGCACCAGTGCAAGCTTCCCTAACACACAGCACCAGTGCACGTGTCCCTAACACACAGCACAAGTGCAAGCTTCCCTCTCACACGCACTGCACCTGTGCAAGCTCCTCTGACATACAGAACAACACTGGTGCAACCTTCTCAGACACAGAGAAAAGCACTGGTGCAATCTTCCCTCACACACAGAACAGCACAATTGCCAGCTTCACTCACACACAGAAAATCACTAGGGCATGCTCCCCTCACATACAGAACAGCACCAGTGCAACCTTCCCTCTCACATGCAGAACAACACCAGTGCAATTTTCCTACACACACAGAACAGCACCGGTGCAACCTTCCCTCACGTAGACAACAACACCAGTGCAAGCTTCCCTCACATACAGAACAGCAGCAGAGGAAGCTTCCCTCTCACACAGACAGCAACAGTGCAATCTGCCCTCACACACAGAACAGCACCTGTGCAGCCTTTGCCTACATACAGAACAGCAACAGTGCACCCTTCCCTCACAAACAGAATAGCACTCGAGCAAGCGTACCCCTCACACAGACAGCACCACTGCAAGCTTCCCTCACATACAGAACAGAAACAGTGCAACCTTCGCTCACACATAGAACAGCACCAGATAAATCTTCCCTTACACACAGAACAGCACCAGTGCATGCTTCCCTCACACACAGAACAGCATCAGTGCAACCTTCTTTCACACACAGAACAGCACCAGTGCATGCTTCCCTCACATACAGAACAACACATGTCAACCTTCCCTTACACACAGATAACACCAGTGCAAACTTCCCTCACACACAGAACAGCACCAGTGCATGCTTCACTCACATACAGAACAACACATGTCAACCTTCCCTTACACACAGATACCACCAGTGCAAACTTCCCTCACACACAGAACAGCACCAGTGCATGCTTTCCTCACACACAGAACTACTCCTGTGCAAACTTCCCTCACACACAGAACAGCACCAGTGCATGCTTCCCTCACACACAGAACAACACATGTCAACCTTCCCTTACACACAGATAACACCAGTGCAAACTTCCCTCACACACAGAACAGCACCAGTGCATGCTTCCCTCACACACAGAACAGCACCAGTGCATGCTTCCCTCACACACAGAACAGCACTAGGGCACACTTTCCTCACATATAGAACAGCACCAGTGCAACCTTCCCTAACACATAGATCAGCACCAGTGCATGCTTCCCTCACATACAGAACAGCATCAGTGCAACCTTCTTTCACACACAGAACAGCACCAGTGCATGCTTCCCTCACACACAGAACAGCACCAGTGCATGCTTCCCTCTCACACAGAACAGCATCAGTGAAACCTTCTTTCACACACAGAACAGCATCAGTGCAGCCTTTCCACATACACAGAACAGCACAAGTGCAACCTTCCTCACACACAGAAGAGCAACGGTGCACCCTTCCCTCACACAAAGAAGAGCACCAGTGCAAGCTTCCCTAACATACAGAACATCACTAGCGCAAGCTACCCTCACATACAGAACAGCACCGTTGCAAGCATCCCTCACACACAGAACAGCACTGGTGCAACCTTCCCCCACACACAGACAGCACCACTGCAAGCTTCCCTCACATGCAGAACAGCAACAGTACAACCTTCCCTCACACATAAAACAGCACCAGAGCAATCTCCCTAACATACAGAACAGCACTAGGGCACACTTCCCTCGCATATAGACCAGCACCAGTGCATGCTTCCCTCACAGACAGAACACCACCAGTGCAGCCTTCCATCACACACACAGAACAGCACCAGTGCAACCTTTCATCACACACAGAACAGCATCAGTGCATGCTTCCCTCAAACACAGAACAGCACCAGTGCATGCTTCCTTCACATACAGAACAACTCCTGTGCAACTTTCCCTCACACACAGATAACACCAGTGCAATCTTCCCTCACACACAGAACAGCACCAGTGGATGCTTCCCTCACATACAGAACAGCATCAGTGCAACCTTCCATCACACACAGAACAGCACCAGTGCAACCTTCCATCACACACAGAACAGCACCAGTGCATGCTTCCCTCACATACAGAACAACTCCTGTGCAACCTTCCCTCACACACGATAACACCAGTGCAAACTTCCCTTTTACACAGAACAGCACCAGTGCATGTTTCCCTCACATACAGAACAACTCCTGTGCAACCTTCCCTCTTACACAGATAACACCAGTGCAAACTTCCCTCACACACAGAACAACACCAGTGCATGCTTCCCTCACATACAGAACAACTCCTGTGCAACCTTCCCTCACACACAGATAACACCAGTGCAAACTTCCCTCACACACAGAACAGCAGCAGTGCATGCTTCCCTCACATACAGAACAACACCTGTCAACCTTCCCTCGCACACAGATAACACCAGTGCAAACTTCCCTCACATACAGAACAGCATCAGTGCAACCTTCTTTCACACACAGAACAGCATCAGTGCAGCCTTTCCACATACACAGAACAGCACCAGTGCAGCCTTTCCTCGCACACAGAACAGCACCAGTGCAACCTTCCCTCACACACAGAAGAGCAACAATACACCCTTCACTCACACAAAGAACAGCACCAGTGCAACCTTCCCTAACACACAGAACATCACTAGTGCAAGCTACCCTCACATACAGAACAAGACCTGTGCAACCTTCCCTGACACACAGATAACACCAGTGCAAACTTCCCTCACACACAGAACAGCATCAATGCAAGCTTCCCTCACACAGAACAGAGAGAGCACAGGCAGCAGCAGTGCATGATTCCCTCACACACAGAACAGCACCTGTGCAAGCTTCCCTCACACAGACAGGGAGAGCACAGGCAGCAGCAGTGCATGATTCCCTCACACACAGAACAACACCAGTGCAAGCTTCCCTCACATGGAACAGGGAGAGCACAGGCAGCAGCAGTGCAGGAATCCTTCACACAAGCGAGGAGCGTTATGGCCAGCGGCAGTGAAAGCTTTATAAAACGTGTATGAAAGGCATAGCCTTGGCACCAGTGGTTTAAACATCCTTCACACAGAGAACAAGGACAGTGCAAAATGCAAACGTATCTCAAGCACACAGAGAAAGTATCAAATTGTCTTCAGGAGTTAAAGAGTCCATTATACACACACAACAGTTATGGTCCGAGCAGCAAGAGTGCAAGCTCCATCCACACACAGAAAATGTACAGCTTTGCCAGCCGGAGTGCAAGCTTCCTTCAGACATACAAAGAACAGACACTGTGTGGTCCGCAAGAGTTCTTTCTTCAGCTGAACACACAAAACTGCCACAGACCTGCCACAAAGAACAATTACTGCATAGCCAGTAACTGTGCAAGACACCTTTCCATCTTAGAAGGGGAGTTACTCCTGCCCTGTGCTGGGCAAACTTTCGGACCCTTTCCACAGAGGGTAAGAGTCTAAACAGAGGGGCATATTAGCAAGGAATAGCAATATGTATCGCAAAATGCGCTTAGCGCATTTTTTTAATCGCTGCCTATCGCTGGATATGTTTGCGGAGAAAACATGCTATTAGCAACGTTTTTCTGTATTGTGCTAAAATATCCAGCGATAGCAGCGAAATGCGTGAATATCACTGGAAATCCAGCGATATTCACGCATTAACGCCAATTGGGACTTAACCTGACAATCCACCTCCCTTTGAAGAAACAGGTAAGTCATGTTTTTAGCAGGCGTTAGATTATAGTGATAATCGTGCTTAGCGTGATTTTTTTTATCGCTTTGCCTGCCTTGCTAATAGGCGATAGCTGTGTTAGCAACTACTTTCAGTCGCTAACAGTTTGGGTACGCCCACTTTGCATGTCATTAGCGGTAAATATCGCTGAAATGCAAAGCGGCCCCCAAACCGGTTGCTATCGCCTAAAAGCTGTCGCTAACTGCTGTTAGGGACAGCTTGCTGATAGGGCGATAAAAATATCGCCGCTTTAGCGGCAAAAAGTGCAGCTAAAGCGGTGATATGGCCTTTGCTAATAAGCCCCAGAGTTTGGTAATCCCTTGAGTGGGATTTATGACTGTGGTGATCTACGCACTTATTTTTGGTTCACACCTCCCAGGAAATCCTTTGTGAATTTTTGGCAAGCGTAAAAAAGTCAATCGGTCATAAAGATACGTTTATGAACAAATTTACCTTTCTGAGTAGGGCATCAATTTTATTACATATTCGAGCTGCACTCATTCTCAACTTTAGAAGAATAAAAGACTGAGTTTAATAGAGTTTGAGTATGACTTTTAGATTACACCTTGGGGCATATTTACAAAGAAATGACAAAGTGCTGCGCTGTCAGCAGTTTAGCAGAAATGCAGGGATGTGCCATATTCACAAGAATATGGAGCAATCCTGTGTTTTCCATTGCGCCGGTGCTGAAAAAGCTGCTGAGCGCCACAGCAGACTCCCTTGCGCCGTGCTGCAAGCGTGCCTGCGTTCCACGGATGATATGTTTATGTATAGAAAGGGATACCTTCCTATACATAAACTATTATTAAAGGTGATTTGATTCTTCTATGTGTGTTACAGAATGCATATTATAGAAAGAGCAAAAAACGAGGTCAAATCAAAGTATTTCTCCTCGTTGCGTCACTCTAATGCCTCTTTTCAATGGCGTTAGTTTTTGCCGTTGCCTCAGATTGACAGATCCTCGTAAATCCGAGGCAGGGTCAAAAAGCAATGGGGGTTGTGGTGGAACGCCCCTTTCACGCAAAGTGATGCGTGAAAAAGGGCCGTATTTACAATGCCATGAAAAGCCACGCAGGTTGGCTCTGCGTGGCCTTGTATATATGGGCCAGCAGATAGCGCCACCAGAGTGTCAAAAAAAGTGACACTCCAGTGGCGCTAGGGGCTTGTACATATGCCCCAAATGCCTCTGCAGTGGGTACTTAACTCACTGAACCAACCTACTCACCAGTTATGTAAGGAGTACATTGGCTCAAATTGGACCCATGAACATGGGGCATGGATGATGTGTCTGAGTCCTACAGGTGTACCCTGGAAAGAGGCTGTACTTCTCAGGTGCAAAAACAACAGTTGATGGACAGAATGCAGAACAATGTCATACATTCACCCCAGTACAGAGATCTGGGCCTAAATCCATCGTTTTTTTGCTCACCATGCTGTTCAAATTTGAACCCAGCCATATGCAAATCAGTCTTCACCCTGTGCCCCATGGGAACAGTCCAGACCAAACTCCCAAGCCAGGTCCTCTCCGGACTGGAAACAAACATCCTAGGACCGGTTTTGGGCTTTCAGCCCTCATCAGCCAGGATAGCTTGATTCAGTGACATGGAGAGCACAGGACTCACGTCTGAGCATACCCATCCCACTCGAGGTGACAAATGCAAAAACAACAGTTGATGGACAGAATGCTGAACAATGTCATACATTCACCCCAGTACAGAGATCTGGGCCTAAATCCATCGTTTTTTGCTCACCATGCCATTCCAGTTTGAATCCAGCCATATGCAAATCAGCCTTGACCCTGTGCCCCATGGGAACAGTCCAGCCCCAACTGCCAAGTCAGGTTCTCCCTGGACTGGAAACAAGCATCCTAGGACTGGTTTCGGGCTTTCAGCCCTCATCAGCCAGGATAGCTTGATTCCAGTGGAATGGAGAGCACAGGACTCATATCTGAGCATACCCGTCCCACTCGGGGTGACAAATGCAGAAACAACAGTTGATGGACAGAATGCAGAACAATGTCATACATTCACCCCAGTACAAGGATCTGGGCCTAAATCCATCGTTTTTTTGCTCACCATTCCATTCCAGTTTGAACCCAGCCATATGCAAATCAGTCTTGACCCTGTGCCCCATGGGAACAGTGCAGCCCGAACTGCCAAGCCAGGTCCTTCCTCGACTGGAAACAAGCATCATAGGACTGGTTTCGGTACTTCTCATGTGCCATAAAGAAACCTTGGATTACTGCTTAGCCAGCGAGTAGAAGTCCCAAGATGGCCGCCGGCGCATGCGCAGCCACACAATGTGGAGTAAATGGCAGCACCTGGAAGCTGATGTACCCATCCACCTCTTAGAACTTTGTGTGTTTGCTGATAAGGCAGACACAAATATTGCTGGGCGTGTTCCTTTTTTAACCACCTGATCCTATCTTCCGATTTCACTATTTTGATTGCAGCTCGCACACGTTAGACCTGACCTATCTTAATAGGGCATCTAGCAGTAAACACGCAGGTAGGCGGGGCTGAGTCTGTAGTAGGAGTTATGCGGCACGAGAACGTCACAATTTTCAGGTTTTCAGGTTGTTGTGTTTTCATCTTTTATTCTGGCCAAATGCCCTGTACTTTCTTCTCTCCTGCTCTGATCTTTGTTTTATATTGACCCAAATGCAGATTTTGTTACCTGTTTGTCGCAAAACACACCCAGGTTGGAAGATAAAAGTGCTGAGGTGGGGAGCGAGTAAGCGATTTGTCCAGGGTCACACAGCTGAATAAATTAGGGATTAGAGTGCAATTCCCTCAGTTCTACAGTCCTCACTATCTGACATTGGTTTAGTTATATGTTGCATGGGTTGTTGTTATGGATGCAGTATATTTCCAAAGTTATTTACAATTAGGGCTCCCGGTTTTATGGTATTTCTTTTTTTACATTTCCGCCTGTATTTATCCATAATTATTTTTTGTCAACTTTATCTGTATTTATCCATATTTATTATGGGTTTTGTGGAAAAAACAAAGCTGAAACTGGTATATTTCCACATTTATTTAACCAATAAATATGCAGTCATGCTTGAATGTCTGCCAGGGTTCAGTGATATGAACACCTACAGTAGATACATCAGTGCACTTATATGAAAATATGCACATTTTAATATCAGCCTTCTGCATATCGACTGATGTTTAAACCTCTTTACTAAAATCTTTTTCTTTTTTAACCCCCTTAGCTATCAATCCACACAGTTAGTGACCTGGCAGTCATGGCAAAGTGTATTTACAATCACTCAAAAAACACCCAATTTCCATTTTTATCCACATTTAAAAATAAACACAGGCAAGAAAATATATGGCTTTCTGTCTGTATTTATCTGTAAAAAGCAGTCAAACGGAAAACAGGTAACCTAAATTATAATGTTTGTTTACCAGAAAATTAAACGGTGATAAACAGCACAACGACATCACAATCTGCAATGCTTTAAATGGGGAGAGGAGTTGGCCTAACGGCTAGGGCGGTCATCCTCAAATCTGGGGAACTGTGTTCAAGTCTCGGCAACGATGCTGAACATCCTGTGATTCTGGGCAAATCACTTAGGGCAAGATGTAGGTAAAATCAAATTTGCGAATCCTTAATAGTGAATTTTACCGATTCGCTATTAAGGACTCGCAAAATTGAATGTAGGTAGGAATCGCTAAAATATTAACGAATCCTTAATCTTCCTTAATAGCGAATCGCAAATTGAGATTCGCTAATAAGGAATACCTACCCATTAATTCCTACGGGCTAGGAGGCCCAAAAGGAATGAATGGGAAGATATTCTCCATTTGCGATTCGCTATTAGAGAATCGCAAATAGTGGACGCTATTTCAAGGGTGCCAGGGTGTCAAAAGGACACCCTGTTTCACCCCTGAAATGTGCATGTGTGCACATGTGGCGCACATACATGGCCTAAGGGCATGCATGTGTGCCACATGGCACTTTAAAAAAAGCAAAAAAGTACTTTTTTAAAGGAAATCGCTAATTACCACCAACTTGAAGTTGGTGGTAATTAGCGATTCCTTAAGGCTAAAGTGCAGTTTCTTTTGTGCTACTTACATTTCATTTGAGGAATTGCAATTTGCGATTCCTTAAATGCAAGAGCAAAATAAGGAATCACAATTTTGCTATTCCTTATTTTGCCAGTAGATTTAAACTCACCTACATCGCTCGCAGCCAAATAGCGATCGGAAACGCTAAAATTCTGTGAATTTCAGCGTTAGCGCTCGCTATTTGGCCACCTACATCTGGCCCTTAATCTCCCCTTGCCAAACAAAAAAAAAGAATGAATGTGTCCTCATGTAACGCAACTGGTGCTATGTAAGGTGGTCTGATACGCGATTCGGGTCAAGTGTGTGCTATATAAAACTCTGTAAAAAAAAAAGTGGAGGGTCTCCAGGGTCTGTGCAGTCTAAGAATTTTCCTAAGAATTTTCAGCTCCCCTGCTCTGCTCTTTTTTCTCTAAGAACACCCTTTATTTTACATTGTAAAGTGCATTTATATAGTGCCTAGTACCCATTGTGAGGCTTCAATGCACTTTTCGGTGAGTAGCACACTACTGCGGATCCCAAAAAGGATTAGTGGTAAATTAGTATAAGGAAATATGAAATTAATTTGAGCTGTGGATATGTGATGTTATTTAGGTTGAAAAGGATAGTGGAGTAATAGAAGAGGCAGGGGTTTGCATTTATATAGCGCTTGGTATCCCTGATGAGGCCTCAAAGCACTTTTTGACAAGTAGCACACTACTTCCGGAACCCACGAAGGATTTGTATAGGGAAATATGAAATTGGGTGGTGGACATGTGAGTCTGTTAGTTGGATTGAAAAGGAAAGTGGAGGGACAGAGGAGCGACAGGTCTAGAACGTGTTTATTTGGAGATCATAGCAGCAGGAGGATGTATAGCGCCTAGTGCGGACTCATCGCCAGTTTCTTAATAAACAGACACAATGTTGAAAGATAAAAGTGCTGAAGCAGAGAGGTTACGTGATATGTCCAAGGTCAAATGGCTGAGTAAAGTGGACAGTTTAATCCCCACCCTCCCTCATGGGCAGTGATTTTCTACTTTAGATGTAGCAGATAAACAATGGAAGCCAAGAGCAAATAACCATGAGGAAAATCCACCACCACAGTTACTGGAGTGAAGGTGTGATGGTATGGAGAGTTCTTGATCCTTGCATAGGTGGACAAGGCAAGTTGCTGAAAGAGGAAGCAGGAAGTACCGTGCAGGAAGTCGTGCTGCCTTGATAGGTTGGGATGTGATGTTACAGATGGCGGAGGTGGCCATGGTGGTTTGGGAGAAACCAAATGTGTCACTTCCTGTTTCTTTGTGGAAACTTTGAACAGGAGCCATCGTGATAAGAAGGATTTTACAGACATGGACTGAAAGGGCAATTCAGAGAAAATATTGAAAACTGGATTACAGGTAAAGGAACAGACAATGTGGTGTTTCTCACCCCTTAACGTGGAAGAATGTACAGAAAGTGTCAAGAGAGAGCATCATGCAGTCTGCCTTCCGAACCATTCCAAGAGCTGGGAGACCACGGTTGGACTTAAAGGGATATCTGTGATGATAGCGTGGTGTGACAGTCTATCAATTTTATTAAAACATTATTCCAACTACAGAGTCTTTGGTTTCAAATTGAGTTTCAATACAATACACATTCCAAGAAAGTAATGATTATCATGTTTTCTCATTGTTGGGTTTGCTATGTCATTATATTCTGTAACTCAAAGTGGGCTGAAGTATTGGTGCTGACCAATGTGACCACAGACAATGGAATTGTGTAAAGAATGCCTTTTGTGAGAGAAGGGTTTCCATTGAAGTTCATAATTACAGGGGTATTTGAGAAGTCATAATATAAAACACAGAAGGACTTCATTACACCACCCCCAAATCAACAGATTGGTTGAATGGATAAAGAGAAAAGTAAGTAGAGGCATTTATTGGAGAACAATGATGCAAAGAAGCTTTGTAAAACAACCTTACTTTTGGTTACAGGGAAGACACAATACAAAACGTTTTGGGTAAACACATAGGAAGCCAATTCACACGGGCCTTTATGAGTACGTGAAGTAGTGCAACATGAGTACTACTCACGCAAGATTTAAAGCTATCCCAATAGTTCCTTCAGGTGCCCCGCATTTTTCTATGGACCCCGTGACGTTAAGAGAATGTTTAGATTTTCTCTTACTATATTTTGCTTTCCACACTGCACAATTTAATCAAGATGGAGTAATATTTTACTTGATTGTTTGCCATACTCGACTTGCCTAGGACTGAGCAGCTCATCTAGTAATACCTTCAGATGTCTTTTTGGAGACTTACCTTATAATACTTTATTACTCAGATATAACAAGACGTTTAAATGTCCAGATTTGGAGCCTTTCACTAGGGAAGCATTGTGTGATATTCAGCACGGCAGAATCAATGTTTTGACTTATGCAACTCAATCTGATCAATTAGCATCTGAACCTACGTGGACTAAAAGAACTCAAATGTCTTGACAAGTCTTGAAAAAAGAGATTAAGGATAAGCTCACTCCTTCACAATTTCCTACTTTACTTTCTGAACTCATAGATCAAGTATTGTTACTGGAACATCAATTACAAGAAAGATGAAAAGAAAGAAGTCCTGAAGAAGCAATTGTATTTCTACTGGAGTTTTTCATATGATTGATTGGATGTTCTGGTAGAATATTTTATGCTTCAAAAAGGTGTTGGTTGTCAAATGTGGAGATAAAAGATCGCTTGTTAAATTTAATTGTGTCTATGCTTTCTTTGTTGTCATCTAAGTGCCCTGCCCTTTCTCCAGATTGCACCAAACATAGAATATTTTCACTTGTCACTCATAGAGATTATGATTGTGCCACAGAAACTGAACGTGGTATTATTGTCCCTTTAGGATGCATTTATTCCCTATAAGTAAAAGAGAAGTAGACACTGCAGGTTTATTTGCAGTGGAATCTGCAAAATTGGCTAAATGTACCATCTTCCTCCTCATCTCAGATAGGGCACTACTGTTCTTTGACCCAAAGATGGAATCAAGAGCTTCAACCTTGTATGAATTACAGAGGTTTAATTCAAGTTAGGATCAAGGATTGTTATCCTTTCCATCTCAATGAGGACATTCGAGAATCTGTCCAAGGAGCACACATTTTTACTAAACTAGATTTGCTAGGAGCTAGTCATTTTTGCAGATGGAGGAGAATGATGAGTGTGAAATAGCTTTCCACTCCCCATGTGGGCATTTTTAATATCATGTAATGCCTTTAGGTTTTTGTGCGATGCTAATGCCATTTTCCAGCTCCTCATAGATTCAATATTTTCTGAAGCCTTGAATCAGTTTGTATTGCTATATCTGGGTGGTATTTTGGATTTAGGACCCTTGTAGAACATCAGGGCTCCAGCAACATCAGGTGTCTTGTAAGCATGAGAAATGTGAATTTGAGAAGGGAGAAATTCAGTATCTTGGATTTAGATTGAATGCTTCCAGGTTTTCCAGGAATCTAAAGAAAATACCAGCAATTTTGGAATGGTATTCACCTACTAATGAAGAAAAGACGTAAGATGTCCTTGCATTTGTAAATTATTGTTGTCAATTTATTAAGAACTTTGCAGAAATTACATAGTAACATCACTTGTGTTCTAAAAAAAGAAAAACATGGAAATAGTTTTTTGCAGCGATGATCAAGCTGAAAGGGTGTTTAATATTATCAAGAGGATGTTTACTCATGCATCAATTCCATGTCACCCTGACACTTCTAAGAATGTTATTGTGGCTTCTCTGAAAGAGCTCTATGGTCAGTGTTGTTCCAGAAAAAAGATGAAGGACAAGAATAACCTGTCTTTTACTTGTCTCCTGAATTGTGGGAGTGTGAATAGAATTACTTAATTCTTGAAAGAGAGCTTCTACCCATAAAGACAGTTTGTACTGAGTAGAGCCATCTTTTTCTTGGACTCTTGAGAGTCAACTGATCATCGGTGTTTGCAAAGTTTAACAAAATGTTCAATGCAGGAAGCGTTGTCAAGCTCGATCAGATCTTTTCTTTGCATACAGTGATTTTATTATCACTTATATTTCTGATTCTAGGAAGTAATTCCCTGATGGACTGCCTCATTGTTATCCAGAGTTATCCACTCACTTATGATCCATTACCTAAATTTATAAAATTGTTCAGTACTTCTTAGACAGAGTAAATACGGCTCAAGAACAGTTGGACCCTAAGGAGTTAGACTATCATTATGCTAAGACTCCTTTAATTGGATCAGATGAGGTGTATTTCATTTAATTAAAAACTGCATTGGATTTAGTTTTGTGATCTTTTAGCTGTCAGTTATTGATTATAAATTAATGTTCAAGAATATGTCCATATCTGCCCTATTTATGCCCAACATAAATAACCATGGTCCGTGCTTTCTGGTATTTACAGCTGTTATCAGGGTTCCATAACTTTGGCATGCAAATTCTACAGATTTTGTGGTGCATCTTCTGGTTTCATAAGGATAATGAGTAGTAAAGGTTACAGTTAACACTTTTTTGAAGGTGACCCATTTTCTCTTTTGCCTTACTTACAGAAGAAGAACTAGCTCAATGTTTTGAGTGGCATTTTTCAACTAAATGCGTTACCTAATACCAATTTTTTTGATAGAAGGATCCAATATTTTCACATGTTTGGATGTCTCTATGCAAAGTATTAGGAATTTACCAAGCTCTTTCCTCTTGATATTGTCCCCGATCTAATGGCCAAACAGAGAGAACTAATCAAAGTTTAGAACAGGAACTGCGACGCTATTGTAATGCAACTCAATATAATTGGGCTTCCTATTTTTCACTTGTGAAATTTTCGTATAAGCATGCAACGTATAGTACTACCAATGTTTAACCTTTTTTTTGTGTATGGCAGGTATTTTTACAAACGTTTTCCCTTTTTCTGCTGGTGCAGATACCTTGGTTTCTGGGCTACTAATCATTTTACTCAGTTGATGAATCACAGAAAAACAGATTTCTGAAAAGGACACTGCTCTAAAGTCAAAATGAAGGGATCTTTTGACAAAGATAAACGACTTCTCCTTTTGTTCCTGGAATAAAAAATTAGACTGTTTTCACATTTTGTCCTTGTTCATTAACTGCCAGTCAACCTTCGATCATGTATGATATTTTGTTCTATTTGTCATCACTTATCAGCTCAGTATTGTGGCTTTTCGCTTGTTTTGCTTGAAACTATCTTGTACTTGGAAGATTCATTCTGTTTTTCATTTCTCTCAGTTGAAGCCAACTTTTCCTGATCCATATCAGCAGATCTAAAATGAACCACTACCAATTATGGTACAGGAGCAACCAACATATGTGGTTGAAGAAATCTAGGATATATTGAGGTCATCTTCAATTCCTGATGCATAGATTTATGGAATAATACCTTAGGCAACAAGCATATAGGGAAAGTCTGTGTGCTAATCATGCTAAGAGAGAAGGCATCGCAGGAGTCCACACTTAGTCTATCACTGGCTGTCCTTTAAGCTTACATCTGTGAGGATCCATGCCAGAGCAAGGGGGTGAAGGCACACTGAGAAAGTGACAGGTAGGTGGATAGTGTGGCAGGCCGTTCTCTGGTGGATTAGGTGATGTGGGTATGGGTGGGCCTTCTGGGGGATGGAGAAACTGATTGATCAGTGATTGGTCTGAACACATCCATCCAGTAAAAGGGTCAAACACTTCTGTGGCAGTTTAGGTAGAGGCAGCAGGAAGACAAGAGGCTACACCACTTTCTATGGTTGCATGGTACCAGCTGCTAATAATGTTTCACTCACCGTGTGGCACTTTGCTCACTTGGTTGTTTTTTTCCTTCCCCTGTTCCCATTTCCTTTGCAGTCGTACTGTAGCATGGCAAGGATGCCATGGGCTCTGGTGCAAACAGGAAAAATGGCCCCTATGACTGCTATTGTGGTAGTAAAATACTGCAATTATGAGGGTTCAATGGGACCCTCAGGCCTCTGGGCCCCAGTGCCACTGCACCTGCGGTAACTAAGGCCCTGCAGCCATAATGAAACTTATAAAATAACATGTGTATTTGTAAACCACGTCTTCATCCAGAAAGGTATCTTAGCTCTGAATAAGAGATGTTTATTGTTACCCAACTCAACAGTACTAATTTTAACGACCTCAGAAGGATGAAAGGCTGAGTGGACCCACCAGGATTAGAAACTGTGATCATGATGTCAAATACAGGCCTCTACAGTGGACGCATTAGTCCAGTAAGCCACTAGATCCGGTGATCATGAGTCCCAGTCGCTTCATGCTTTGCTTTTTACAGTCGTTGTTCAAAAACACACACTATGGTTTCTCAATACTTGCTGGTCCTGCAGCAGGATTCCTGATACCACCTGGAGCTTGGCAACCATCCCTACTGCAGAGTTTTAAATTCCTCACGCTGATACATACCAAGCTCCCAGCTTGTCTTTCTTTATCATACTTTACATTCCGGTTTCATGAGACATTTGGTTACCAATGGAGAACTCTACAGAGTGTAATCAACTAGTCATTGCAGTCCTGTTCCCTGAGTCCATCACCACCATGCCATAAAACCTGCTGCCCTGAGGGAGGGAGATAAAATCCTACATAAATGACTGAAGATGCAATTGCCGTTGGAAGTGCGTGCGGTGTGTGTCCCTTCTCGCGAACCACCATCGTTCTAAACGTCGACAATTTATATCTTCAAGTATCATTTGAAACCGACGACGAATTAACATACCGGGATAGTTTCTTGCATCCTTGGAACGCAGATAGAATACTGCTGGTTACTTGTCTCGTGCCAGCGAGTTGCACATTACTCATCACATCATCATCTTTCTAAGGGGCTTTTTTCACACTATTATAATTGTCCTGATGATGGTCTTTTGACGTCTGCAACCAAGACCGAAACGTCGACCAACACATCATCTCCAATAATAATTTATTGATCCAAAGAGTCTCCTTGGTTCATGTTTGACTTGAGTTACTCTTGGTTAATTTTTAGGAGTTGATGTTTAGATTATGAACTGATGTGTCATTTATTTGTTTTATCTGTTCATAATTGTATATTGTGAGATAATTCTCTGAATGTATCCCCATATGCTGATTTAATCTGATAAAATTCAGTTTCTAACAAATAGGTTTCCCGTGTGCTCTCTTCTATTTTTGACCTACTTGAGATACAATCATTGTTATCCTGTGGACACAATAGAGTTAGATTGTCTTACAGCTAACCTTTTTGACTAATGCTTTTAAATTGCTCTCGACTATCTTTCTAAATAAATCCCTTGTAGACAATTCTCTATTGATACTCGAAGGGAGTTGTAGCCTACCAGAACTAAGCAGAGCCCAGCGTGTCTTTCTCTTACTTCACTCCCAATTTCGCGCAAGGAAATTATGACCTACCGGTAGAACATTTCATAGCCGACGTAGATTCCAGACTGGAGGATTGGTGGACTTACATCTACTTCACATCTTTGCTACCTCAAGAAACCTGCCAAGACCACTCCATGTTTCTGCAGTTGCCTTCAGGGATGTTCTGCAGCTTGCAATAAACACTAGGCAAACAGAGCAGCGGTGAGCCTGTAGAGTTCAGCATTGGTCAAAAGATGTCAAATTTGCTCCTCATCGTCAAGTACCTCACTAATGCCATATGCGGAAGAGAGTGGCATGGCGATGCCTTATAAAAGATGTTTCCAACAGGGTGTTCTAGTCAGGGGTTACTATGTGAGCTTCACAATCCAAGATGAAGTTGAATATTTTCCTGTGATGTCAGTTCTAGTTTAAGCCACGTATAAGGGAGCCATGAATGAGGGACGAATGCATCGAAACACATTCTCGCATTTTTCGGCCCATTCATTGCTGAGTTGCTATTATTTTGGCTCAGATTTTTGCTCTTTGACAGCACCCTTTCGATCTTCTGATGGATGTCCTGGATCCTATCTTCACCCATTCGATCTTCTGATGGACGTCCTGGATCCTATCTTCACTCATTTGATCTTTGATCATTCGATCTTCTGATGGAAGTCCTGGATCCTATCTTCACCCATTCAACCTTCTGATGGATGTCCTGGCTCCTATCTTCACCCTTTCGATCTTCTGATGGATGTCCAGCTCCTGTCTCTACCTGTAGCGGCCCGTGGTGGGAGTGCTGCTGGGCTCTGATGTAGGGCCGGGGTGGGGCAGGGTGGGGGGTAGTAAACTATGGTTACGGCCGATTAGAGGTAAGTAAACATATAAATAAATAAAACAAAAATTGGTGGGCGCCCTGCGTCGCATTTGGCGATGCAGCGCATGCAATGAAATTCATTTTATTTATTTATATGTTTACTTACCTCTATTTGACCGTAATCCGTAGTTTACTACCCCCACCCTACCCCTCCCAGGCCCCACGTCAGTGCCCAGCAGCACTCCCACCACGGGCCGCTACTGGTCTCTGCCCTGATATCAGGGGGAGTTTTGTGCCTCTCTGGTCTACTCCTTCATTAACCTTCATGTTCTAGCAAGCATGTCAAGATTGTCAAGATTGTGGCTTTTTACTCATAACTGGTACCTTCTTAAGGATACAGTTTATTTATTTATCGAGTTTTATATAGTGCAAACTAGACCCAAAGGTATCAGAGCGCTTTACAGAGATATCACAGCAGCAATAACAAGAGATACACAACTTTGACATCTACTGATTAGTTCAGGGAGGCAGAGCAGCTGCTGGAATGGGTCACTCTTTTCTCAGACAATCAAGAAGGAAACTTGACAGACCTTCATAGCGCCCAGGGGGCGTTGCTTGACTGCCGAAGTGTCATTGCGGACCCGATGTGAGCTCCGCTCTGACGCAGGACTCCGTTGCACTATTTGAGCCTCATTTGACTGTTGTTTCTACAAAAGGTGGCGGTCGCGGCTCCATGAATGTGCGGTGAGTCTCTTACTTTTGGAGCGTTTCTCTTCAGTTTTGAGCTTGTAGGCCACGGCGGTGATTTATGCCTCAGAGAGACACGAGCGGCCGCCATTTTGTATCACGGCGCTCTCGTTCTTTCTTTTTTACCGTTTTTGAGCAACGGTGAGCTACAATGATATTCTACAAAACTCCTTTACCTGGAATAATGTCTGAGCAGTGAACTTCTTACAAAAATGCAATTTTTCGACCATTTTTTATATTCTGTTGTGATAATGGAACAGTTTTTCCACTCAGTGACTCTCTGCTTGAAGATTTGATAACCTCATACTCATGTACATTTGTCGCTATTGCTCACTTTTGGATCTCTAATTACCTGACACATATTGAAGAATATGATTGTATAACTTTTCCCTCAATATAAGAAGAAATTCTTTTTTTTCTACATCTGATATCTGCCACATAATATAAATTGCTCCTTTCAGTAATCAACTATCGCTAACGAATTACATCTTGCTGGATCCTCTTCATCTGGTACAAAACCAAAAAGGCATAAAAACGACCGCCTTCTCCTATCCTCTCCTCACATAATCCAGTTTGGGACTCTATATTGGATGAGGTACGTGGCCTTCAACCTTTTATGTCCACTACCAATGAAAAATTAAAACAGATTGAGGAAAGATGGATTGTTATGGAGGGAAAGGTACTGGAACTTGAAGAACGGGTAAGCACCATACAAGATGTTTCTTCAAAGATTCCACTACTTGAGCAGGAGATCCATAAGTTAAAAATCCACACTGAGGATCTTGAAAATCATAATCACAGAAATAATCTACGCCTTTATGAACTTCGGGAGAATATTGAAGGTCCTGACATGGTAGCATTTCTACAGAAATTCCTTCCATAACTTTTAGATCTTCAGTCGTCACCATCTCCCCTCAATATACAGAGATCACATTGTTTGGGTCATCTACATCCTACTTCAAACAAACCACGTGGAATTATAATGCTTTTCCTGGAATTTACAGAACTTATGCACGTCTTGAGGACTGTAAGGCTTAAACGTCGTCTTATCTGGTCGGGCCATAATATCTTTATCCCTCAAGATATTTCCAATGCAACAAATGCCCGACGCAAAGAGTTTCTTGCTTTATACCCTCAAATGAGACATCTCAGCATCCAGTCTGGAATTCTTCATCCGTGCTTTTGTAAAATCACACATGATGGACGGTTACGGTCCTGTGGTAAATAAATAATTAATTACCGGTTCTATTTTTCAGGATACTCATACAAACAGATAGCTCAATAAATAAGAGTCAGGATTCGAGGTATCTCGAGTCTGCAGGTTTTAATAAAACATAAAGGACAGGAACAGGACAACCTGCATGGGAATAGGATGGCAGCTGCCGGGGGCAGGATCTGGGAATAAGGCTGGCAACTTTTAATATCGGTGCACAATATATATACTTAAACAAATACATTACATTCAATACAGTAGGCGTAGCAGTGGGCGTTTCTAGTAGCAGTCGCGAAAGATAAGGCAGAAAGTAGGTGTAACAAGAGGCGTGTACATAGACATGTGATATGAACGTAACAGAAGTGTCATGAATGGGGCGGAAACATGGAGGGGGCTACCTGAGGAGCTGGGACCTCTAACCTAGTGGTGCGCGCAAACGGGCAATGACGTGTTACCAGGGAGAACTGGGGGCTATGACTTCTGCGCTAGAAGAGGAGACTAAAGTCTGCGGAGTCAGAGCGACATGTACCTAAAGCCTATCTGGTATCTGGTGTTTGGAGAACATGTTGATAGAATCCAAAAGTTATCAGGGCAAAGGCTACTTGACACTAAGGCTGGTGCATGCATTATTCTACATGTATTGCGTGTGCGAGGAATATTCTATGAATATTAATACAGTATTTCTCTTACATGGAGACATAAAGGCTAGACTATGACTGAAACTATTGATGCGATTCCGTAGCTTAGGAATGCAGAGAAGGAAGGCTGGACTGATAACTAGAAGCATAACATACTCTTGGCAGACTGGGAGGCAGAGCCAGGCCGGGCCGGGCACTGCGAGGCATGAAGTAAGTGAAGGGTCAGGGATACAGGTGGGGGCTGTATCGCTCCTTGGAGAGGGTTCAGGAGACAGGAGCTGAATCTGGTGTCCGGGCCCTTTTGAGGCCTGGAAACGGGGACTTTTACTGAATTAACGTGCACACTGTGAAATGTGGCAACGTAGGTTTATATAGGCCTAATATTCGTAGCTTTCATGGTGACTGGAAACTGGCATACTAGAGTTGGACACAACTGGAATTGCGTCTTTAATCGATCATAGGGGATACATATGCATATCGATCATGCACATATAGCATAGGATGGGGAACACGTAGGCACATATAACATGGCAAAATTTACTTTTCCACATTCCCTCCTTGTGCCCTACGTTTCCATCAGGAAACATCAATATTCATGATACCATCTATCATTTCATATAGCATCATTTGCTCGTCTCGAATTGACTTGGAACGGGACTTAGGACTAGGACTAGGAATACAAGAGGTAGCACAAATGCCGCAAATCGCAGGGCCACATTGTAAACAGAGGCAGCAACTGAATATGATCATTACTGCTATACCTAGAAATGACAATACTTTCCATCCCCAGGCAGAAATTATACTCCAGAGCCAACCGGACCATGTCCAGGTGCCTGGATTCTGGTGTAACTGATGGGCAATTTTATGAAGTCTGGTTATAGCTGAATAAACAGACGGCGCGTTATTAGGAATGAAAATGCAGCAACTAGATCCGATGACTCTACATGCTCCTCCTCTATCGGCCAGTATGACGTCAAGAACGAGACGATTTTGGAGCACGACAAAACGCATAGCAGATTGCTCTTCGGTTAAGTTACCTAGAGCAGAAGTAGTCTCATTCACTACTGCTTCAAGGGTTCTGGTTAACCTACGTATTAACTTACTATTCTGGATAGGTCCAATAAAGAAGAAGAAACCTTTATTGAAGTCTGTATACTGTTCTAAAGCAGTTTCAGTTTGATCGACAATCGGGGACTCGATCTCCCTTCTATGTCTAATGTGTACTAGATGTGTATTTCTATGATAATCGGATGGGGCTAGAAATACTGGTGGCAGTAGGAAGGCAATGTAACATGTTCCATCCCAATCGAGGGGCAGACGAACATATGCGGTCTGACCACAAACAAAATAAGAATGACGTGAAGCTTTGAAAATAGATTTCCCACTGTCACGGTACTTGACAGTAGTAGTACAATCACTATGTCCTACATGTGCGGAACCATTCTTTCTGACACATAATTCGCCTTTGACTGGTAGTACTGAAATAGCAGGTAGATCTGGAGTAGTATCGGACTGAACATTCAGGACCATGAAATTCGAGGAATAATTACCTAAATCATATACTTCATTTTCTAGATCTAACCCTGTTCTATGGGAAAGACCTTCCTTGTCTGGGAAACATGTTCTATTCAGAAGGGACATATCAGTTGAGGATGACGTTAACGTGGACCATGCTCCACATGAACCATTATGTGAAAATGGATAAGGAAAGAGTGGCAGAACTCCCTTTGGTGTCTGGAAAGGGGGGAGTCGACCACACACCCAACAATTAGTGGCGTTGCTGGTCTGGTGTGAATAGTGTAACATTCTAATAAACGTGTTATTTCGCATAGCAAGACGATAGGATAGCTCGTGAGGAGGCAGATCACTAAATGTGTGCTCTACTGTAGCATTAGAAAACTTATGTACATGTGGAATTGGAAAACATAAATATAAAGCATAACTTGTGCAGGTAACCATTAGACTCAAGAGTAACAAAAAACATAAAATAATGATACATCTTTTAGAGTTCTGACTAACTCTCTCACTGTGGGGGTCTATCTCATACATGTCAGGAACCTGTCTAACCGTTTCACCCGAGAGGGACTTAGACAATTAAACTGGCTGACTTATTTTACTAGACCGGAGTTTTTGTTTATACTCCTGCTGCGGAGTTTTCTCTGACAGGGGAACTTTGAGTTCAGAGTCTGTTTTTAGGCAGTCCTTGAGAATAGGGCAGTCTTTAAGTCCGTGAAATTTCTTTATATGGCTCAGATGGACCCATCCTTTTCTTCCCTCTAGCTTGACTGCGGTCCTTGTTGTCAGTAAGATCATGCGGGGCTCCTTCCAGCGGGGCTCCAGCGGACTTGAATGATCAAAATTCCGGACAAATACGAGGTTTCCTGGAACGATTTCATGCGGTTTCACCTCGGAATTGTCTGGAAATGCGGCGGCAACCTGTGAACGACAAGAGTGTAGGGCAGACATCAAGGAAGCTAGGTAATCTGTCAGCATATTACTGGAAACATCTGTAATACTGCGGGGTCTAGGTGTACCCCACATGTTTGGGGGGCGGCCGAATACGACCTCATACGGGGACAGACCTGATCTGGAATGTGCAACCATGCGCATATAAAATAGGGCAACTGGCAGTGCAACTAGCCAGTCTACACCTTTCTCTTTACAAACTTTTGCAATGCGGATTTTCAGAGTCTGATTATGTCTCTCTACGAGACCGGCTGCTTCAGGATGGCGCACACAATGGAACTTCCACTGGTACCCTAACAGAAGGGACACATGTTTCATTAACTCAGATGAGAATGGCTGGCCGTTATCTGAATACACGACCCTAGGGAGTCCATAACGGGGAAAGAATTCACGAACCAACTGCCTGGCAGTGGTCGCGGCGGTGTAATCTGGGACTGGATATGCTTCTGTCCACCTGGACAAAGCACATACAACTACGAGAACATACTTGAAACCTCGACATCGCTCCATCTGAATGTAATCCATCTGGAGGACTTCAAAAGGGTGGTCAGGAGGTTGGAATCCACCTTGTTCCACCGGGACACTTTTACCTGGATTGAACTGACAACATATCATACAGGTACGGACTTTCTGCTTGGCTGCAGCTCGTAAATGCTTGTTGAACCAAAGGTTCTGGATACTGTCTAACATAGCTTTTTCTCCTAGATGTGCTGGACTATGTGCGGTATTGATAATGACTTGAACCATAGAGTCGGGGAGAAACCATGTGGCTTTTCCCTTCGTCACCCATCCTTGATCTGTCTGGACCCCTCCTTGTTCGGACCATTTCTTGATCTCTTCGGGAGTAGCATGTGACTGTATGTCTATGACATCTTGTGTAGGGTCCTTAACTGTCATACAAGTAGTCTGTTCTGGAGTGTGTGTCAGTGTTATGTTAACTGGAATGTCTGGAGTCTGAGCTGTGAGCTTGGCTGTTCGATCTGCTAGATCGTTACCTTGGGAAATGATATCAGTGACTTTCGTATGTGCTTTGCACTTCATGATGGCAATAGCTGTCGGTAAATGTATTGCATCTAACAGAGCTTGAATAAGGAGACCATGCTGAATCTTGGTTCCATGAGAAGTCATGAAACCTCTCTCTTGCCAGAGCACTCCGAAGTCGTGTACAACTCCGAATGCATAACGTGAATCTGTGTATATGTTTACTTTCAGGTTCTTGGCACGTATGCAGGCTTGGGTCAGAGCGACTAGCTCTGCTGCTTGAGCAGACAGGGTGTCAATACGGTGTGTCTCTATAACTTCAGTTTCAGTAGTCACTGCATACGCGGCTACTAGTTTTCCTGTACTCGTTCTCATACATGAACCATCCACATAAAGTGTCAGGTCGGGATCAGGTAATGCAATATCTGTCAGGTCTTGTCTTGGCTTTGTCATAGTGTTAACAACTTCCACACAGTCATGTGTGGCAGGATTTGAAGTAACTGACGGTAACAGTGTGGCAGGATTCAGAATGTTGCAGCGTCTGATTTCTATGTGTGGCTGGAACAGTGTCAGTTCGTAACCTGTTAAACGTGCAATTGTCAAGTGCTGAGTCTGTGTTCGGTTTAAAAGAACTTCCACGGAGTGTGGAACTTGTACTGTCAGGGAGTGTCCTAACACTATGGAATCACTCTGTCTGATAGCTAGAGCTGTGGCTGCAACTGACTTGAGGCACGCAGGCAAAGCCTGGGCTACTGGATCTAATGTGCTCGAAAAATAAGCACAGGGCTTGTACTGTCCTGCTTGATCTTGTGTGAGAAAAGATAATGCAGTACCATCACGTTCTGTGACAAAAATTGTAAAAGGCTTACTGTAGTTCGGTGTTGCTAGAACAGGTGCTTGGCATAAGGCTTTCTTTAACTCATTAAAAACAAGTGTATGTTCCTGGGTCCAAGGGAGGACAGTCGATACGGCTGCCTCCTGTGTCGTTAACTGTATCAGGGGCTTGGCTAGAAATGCATACTGAGGAATCCATTGTCTGCAGTAAGAAGTGAGGCCGATAAAAGCTCGTACCTCCTTCTGTGTCTTGGGCTGTGGAAGACTCGCTATTAACTGGATACGGTCTGGTGTCAACTGCCTACCCCACTTAGACAGTAAGTGTCCTAAGTAGACCACTTGCTGGACACAGAATTGAAGCTTCGAAGGGGACACCTTGTGCCCCATCTCGGCTAGGAAATACAGGACTGTAAGTGACGCACGTTCGCAGTCACGTTCAGAACGGGCTGTGATCAGTAGATCATCAACATACTGGAGCAGGGCAGTGTCAGTTGGCATGTGAATATTGTCTAGTTGTCTCTTGAGTGCTTGACTGTAAATACTAGGGCTTTCTGTGAAACCTTGAGGAGCTCGTGTGAATTCATAGCTCCTTCCATTTAAACAAAAACCGAAAAGGTACTGACTGTCTGGATGAATGGGAACACTGAAAAATGCGTTCTTGAGGTCGATAACAGTGAAAAATGTAGCTTCAGAATCAATAGCTGTCAATAGGGATGAAATATCTGGGACTACTGGGTACTGGGGAATAATACATTTATTAAGTTCTCGAAGGTCAATCACTAATCGATATACTGGAGGTGCATTTGGATCAGTACATTTCATGACTGGAATGATAGGAGAATTACATACATTGGAGTCAGTTTCTACAACCACTCCTTGAGCAATAAGCTCGTCAATAATTTTGGATAAGGCTGCTACAGCCTCAGGTGGCAATCTGTACTGTCTGATTCGTGGCAAAACTATACCTTGCTTGAGAGTCACACGGTGGGGTGTGATGTTCATACAACCAACATCAGTTGGACCTTGTGCCCATAGATGCTGCGGGACATTCAGTAATCTTGGATCAAAATCACGTAATACATAATGACCTTTAAAGTCGCGTAAAAACAATCGGACCCCTTCTGGGGAGCAGCAAATTACTGCTCCTAATTCTTTTAACGTCTTGATGCCTAACAAATTTTCGGGACATGACTTCGTAAGTAACAAATCAGTAGTTCGGGACAATGGACCAACTTCTAGAGAAACTGGTTTTGAAATTTCATTAACTATTGGCTTTCCTGAAAATCCAAGGGAAACATTTCTAGAGCCTGAGAGCGGAGCCCCTGGAACCTCGTCGTGACTGATAGTAGTCCTACTTGCCCCGTATCAATCAGAAACTTTCTGTCTTTCCCTAATACTTGACTGTGTACGTAGGGACCCTCTTGATCTACAGGTATCTCGATGAGAGGCAAGCCTACCTCCCTCTCTAGGCTGTTTCATGAATACTGTTGATACTCTGGATACTCGGACTGTGCATACTGGTACATCTGCTGTGTAACATGCTGTGTTGCAGCTATAGGCTGCGGTACTGTAACTGTCTGTTGTGCATTCTGTGGTGACTGAGAAGTCTGTAAAACTTGTTCTTGTCTAGGCGGACGTGGTCTTTCTTTAGTTTTACCAGTAGCTATATTGTGTTTCAGAACTGCACACTCGTTTATAAAATGACCTGGCTGTTTACAGTAATTGCAGGTCCCTTTAACAGGAACTGCAGGATGACTGGCTTGATTCGTACCCCTCTTCTGACTGTCTTGAGGAACAGATTGTGCAACTAATACTTTCATTTTCGTGTCTTTCATATGTCTCCTTTCATGATCTTGCTCTTCCCTGATTCTGTTCTGATGGTACTGGAGCATCTGTAGCATTTGGGACGGAGTATTAGCTTGCCAGGTACTCTCGACTTTCAAAACTCGATTTTTAACTTGTGGGCTTGAATTCTCGACTAGTTTAGTAACAAAAAGATGAGGGTATGACTCGCTACTTGTTTTCAAAACACTGTTAATAATAAAACATTTTTCAAATCTAGAATAAAAATCACTAGTATCTTCATCCTGTTTCTGTTTACAAGCTGAGATTGCATCCCAGTCTTCCTTTTTCGTGGCTAGTAATCTTGGCAAAACCTGAATCAATAACTCGGGCAATTCTTTAACTTTACCCCCTAGACCGGTACCTGGTACTCGTGAATTATCTTCAGCTTCTAGAGCTGCCCAATCTATCTTTTTCTCTCCCACCTCCCATTCTTTTTCCTTGAGTTTTTCGTATACCCCTGCGGGCAACAAGACCTTTAACATTTTAATGATATCAGGATACGTGTATTCTCCCATACGGAGCATGTCTTTTAATTCACGGTGGAACCCTGCTGGATCTTTGTCATGACAGGGAATTAACTTTTTCATCTCTAAGAGTTCCATCTTTGTGATAGGGGTGTAAACAAATACTCGTTCTAGATCACCACCCGTTCCTCTAACTGGTTGTACTTCTCGTAACGGATGCTGTCTATCTGTGTACAATGATTTACTTTCTGGGGGTGAGACATGAACAAAATGCGGATTCAGGAACGTTCTATATTTGTGGCGCTGTTCTAAAATGACACTAATTACATCGGTACCTAGACCTCTCCATTTATACTGGAGTAATTCGTTCAGAACATCATGTAACGGACCTGGATCAGAATGTTGACCCTCATACAGAGTGATGAGGTGCTGGGTCATATACATACCCACCAGTCGCTGCTCGGCTGGGGGCAGTTTCAGAAACATTTGTGCCACTATTTCATCTGGAAAAGTGGTAGAATCAGTAGCCCATCGGACTGCTGATCGGGCTAGTTCTTGTTCATGCATAGTACTAAGTTCACTATAACCTATTCGTGATTTCAGAATTTTATCGGTAGCTTGGAATACTTGTTCTAGAGAACCTTGTTCTGCTGCTGGAGAGGGAAAAACTTTCTTGTGTTCTAGGCGTGAATGTCGGTCGGAAAGTCTAGTTCTACCTACATACGCTATTCTGGAGGGATTCTCGCTGTCTACCTCTTCAGTATCAGAGGCGTCTTCTTTCTCGGTTGCTTGTAATGCTTCTCGTTTCTCGTGTAACTTTATTTTTTCTTTACGGATTTTCTTGTACATACTCTCTATACTGTTCTGTGTCTTGTGTCTTCCCTCGGCTATATGATCACTCCATTTGGTCAGGACTTTCATTTCTTCTGGATCTTTATCTGGATAGTCTTGTTCTCTTATTAAACAATTAATTAGAAACTTTAAAATCATGAGCTGAATCTCGACTTTTCTTTGAGCCATGGCGTCGCCAATACTTCCTGGGTCTGCTCCTGTACGGATGAAACGATATATTCTGTCTAGATAACCTTTCATATTGGGCAGGGTGTCCAAATATTCGGTCACCCGTCTTACACGCAATGAATATATAACCATATCATCATCGCCTGGGACTGGATCATAACGGCGTTCGGTAAGGGCTCACTTGATATCGGCAACTGACTGATGCTTGGGCGAACGCTGTAACGCTCGGGCATGTAGCTCGATTAATGTCACACGTCTGTGCTGAGGCGGGGTTCCAGGAGGACTTCCCCCCGAGGCCCCTTGACTAGAATCGTCGACGGGTATTGTACGGGATGGAAGAGTGACTGATATAGCGGGTACTTGTACTGTAGGCTGGACCGGGGGTACCGTAACAAGTGCTGTAACGGGTGCCCCGGTGGCCGGAGGAACAGGAATTACATTATTTACGGGAGCAGGCGGGACAGGATTTGCATATTCTGGGACTGTGTCGTCCAGATAGGACGAGAGAAAAATATCAGCTGCGGTCGGTTTATGACGTAGCTTAGTCGGAACTAGTGATGGCGGGAAATTACTGGATGCTTCCGGGGTTGCTTTCGTCAAGCCCTCGGCAAGAAGAGGATACATACCCTTAATAAGGGTATTTCTCTGTCTGTCTGACTGTTCGGCTTTAACTCGTTCACCTATTTCGATTAATTCCCTTTCTTGGGTTCTTTCTGAGGATTCCCTACTTAACTCTGTTTTTCTGAATTCCTTTTCTGTTCTTTTATGAGATTCTTTGCGCCATAACTCGATGGCATCCTTCTGGGACTGTCTGGATTTCTTTTTCCATAATGCTTCTTCTACTCGCATGATGCACTCGGCATCCCATGTGCCTGATACAGGCCATCTATATTTCTCTTCTAGATCTTTAGTATACTCGACCCATAAGTCTAAGTACAATATGGCACTTAAGCCATGCTTATGATACATAAAATGTCCTGGACTGTCCCTAGGCGGGACAGGAACTGCTTCCTCTAGCAATCCTTTTCTGGTTTTTAACTGACGTAATTTCGAGAATAGAGGCATGACTTAGACTGGAATCTAGACACAATACAATACACAATAAACACAATAATAACTTGAAAAACAAATCACTCATACCACGACATTGAAAACATATTGAAATAACATTTAAAATAACAGTTCGAACAGAATATTACCTGGAATACTGAGAACAGAACACATGAATTTCTCGAGAACAGAACTTACTGGAATGACTAGATGCACTGCTAAAACAGTACGAAACTTACCGGTCCCATAAAGAGACACGTCAGGACCCGCATCCACCTAGGTGGACACTTCGTGTTGGATCTGTGTACCCAAACCCACGGACCAGAGACAAATTAATTGACCCTGTCTAGATACTACCCCAGCAACGGTACTCACCGGGCAGCAAGAACGGAAGGCCTCGGACTGGACTGGACTGCTATGACGACGGACGACGAACTTCGGACTTCAGTTACAGGTGGGCCTCCGGATACCTCGGACCTTGGACTCTCGGCTTGGGCTCTGGTCGGGACTCGCCGCGTTCCTCCACCGCCTCGTCTGGACGCTGGACCGCAACCTCCGTCTCCTCCGTGGGCCTGAGGGATACTTGAAGCAGAAATATCTGCACGTGCACGGTATGGTTCCGTCACGGCTGCAGAGGATCAGGGGGCCTGCGTGGCTTCTCCGGCGCGTGGGGAAAGGGCAAGTCCCTATTCGGGCGCCATTATGTGGTAAATAAATAATTAATTACCGGTTCTATTTTTCAGGATACTCATACAAACAGATAGCTCAATAAATAAGAGTCAGGATTCGAGGTATCTTGAGTCTGCAGGTTTTAATAAAACATAAAGGACAGGAACAGGACAACCTGCATGGGAATAGGATGGCAGCTGCCGGGGGCAGGATCTGGGAATAAGGCTGGCAACTTTTAATATCGGTGCACAATATATATACTTAAACAAATACATTACATTCAATACAGTAGGCGTAGCAGTGGACGTTTCTAGTAGCAGTCGCGAAAGATAAGGCAGAAAGTAGGTGTAACAAGAGGCGTGTACATAGACATGTGATATGAACGTAACAGAAGTGTCATGAATGGGGCGGAAACATGGAGGGGGCTACCTGAGGAGCTGGGACCTCTAACCTAGTGGTGCGCGCAAACGGGCAATGACGTGTTACCAGGGAGAACTGGGGGCTATGACTTCTGCGCTAGAAGAGGAGACTAAAGTCTGCGGAGTCAGAGCGACATGTACCTAAAGCCTATCTGGTATCTGGTGTTTGGAGAACATGTTGATAGAATCCAAAAGTTATCAGGGCAAAGGCTACTTGACACTAAGGCTGGTGCATGCATTATTCTACATGTATTGCGTGTGCGAGGAATATTCTATGAATATTAATACAGTATTTCTCTTACATGGAGACATAAAGGCTAGACTATGACTGAAACTATTGATGCGATTCCGTAGCTTAGGAATGCAGAGAAGGAGGGCTGGACTGATAACTAGAAGCATAACATACTCTTGGCAGACTGAGAGGCAGAGCCAGGCCGGGCCGGGCACTGCGAGGCATGAAGTAAGTGAAGGGTCAGGGATACAGGTGGGGGCTGTATCGCTCCTTGGAGAGGGTTCAGGAGACAGGAGCTGAATCTGGTGTCCGGGCCCTTTTGAGGCCTGGAAACGGGGACTTTTACTGAATTAACGTGCACACTGTGAAATGTGGCAACGTAGGTTTATATAGGCCTAATATTCGTAGCTTTCATGGTGACTGGAAACTGGCATACTAGAGTTGGACACAACTGGAATTGCGTCTTTAATCGATCATAGGGGATACATATGCATATCGATCATGCACATATAGCATAGGATGGGGAACACGTAGGCACATATAACATGGCAAAATTTACTTTTCCACAGTCCTTTGACGATCCTGATAAACGTAAACTCTCGTGGCATGGATACTAATGCTTGACTTTTCTTATATTATAGGGTCGCTACTATGTTTTCAAACGTTTTCTTAATTAATGATCTTTAATTGTTGGTTACCTTCTTCTTCATGAGGTTCTCATTTTCACCGTTCTTTTCTGTTATTGGTGTCCGTGTCCTTTGACGTCACTATCCTTCTCTCATCTCGAACATTATTTTCTTTACAGATCTGGATTTTACTCCTTGAGCTGTCTACTTTTTTCTTCCTTCTGTCTCTTCCTCCTTTTCTCTCTCTCTTCTCCTTCTATTACCTATCGTTTCTTCTCCTTTTTGGTTTTGCTGTATGTTAAATGTTTTATTTCTTGTAATGTTTTTTCTTAATCACATAATAAATGGTGTCTTTCTTTTTCTTTTTGTTGGTCCTACAGTTTCATGTTCCTGTTTCCTAATGTACTCCCTAATCCAACACCATGATTAACGTTGCCTCGTGGAATGTTCCTGGTCTAGGTCATCCTGTCAAACGTCAAAAGGTACTATCTCATTTAACTGAACGGGTACTGGTGGGCGCTCTTATCAACAAAATGCAAATAACCTTTTTCAATATTTACGGGCCGGTTAAACCAGATCTTGAATTTTGGCATTCCATTAAATTGAAATTATTATCTATATCCAATCCCAATATAGTGGTTGGCAGTGATTTTAATAACTGGTTGGACCCCTTTTCTGACAGAAAATCTAAATGTAAATTTAAACCAGATAAAACCAACAAATCATTTCAGTCTGCCATTTCATCTCAACCTTTATTTGATGTATGGAAAACATGCAATCCTGCTGCCTCTGAATTTGCTTTTTTTTTCTCCTGTACACCCTACAGTGTCCCGTATTGATTATATTTTAATCTCTAAATCATTACTACCTTGCCTCCAATCATCTGAAATTGGTTCTAATTTTATTTCTGACCATGCTCCTATTTCTACCTCTATTGATATGTCCCTCACTAAACCCAAACAAGGTCGCTGGCAATTTAACAATCAGCTCTTATCAGATCGCACTTTTATATCAGAAACGACCTCTTTCATAAATGAATTTTTAGTGCTTAACAATTCTTTGTATACCTCAATACACAATAATTGGGATGCTTTCAAAGCATCTTTTAGAGCCTTCACTATTGCCTATTCTGCCAAGAAAAGAACTATTAAATGCTAAATATAAAGATACCCTACTCCAAATTAATACTTAAATAATAAATAAATAAATAGTTTTCATCCAAATCCTCCTCATCACCACAAGAGTTAATTAAAGCTAAATCTACCCTGAATAAAATTGCCACCGACTGTAACATCCTTCTAAAGATTAAATCAAAATTTCACGGAGGCCAGAACAAAGCATTGAAAATGTTAACAAATTATTTAAAAATTAAATCAGAACGTAAGAATATCGTCCCTATCCATTCAGAAACTACCAACAGACTCCTTTCACCTGACTCTGACATTATAGACACATTTCAATCGTATTATAATCTCTTATATACAGAAAATACTAATCCCGCTGAAGAAGACTTTACATCTTTCTTCCAAGATATTTCTAAACCTAAATCTCTCCCTGATATCCAATGCGTTTAAATCCCTGAACAATTCTAAGGCTCCAGGTCCTGATGGCTTTTCAGATGAATTATTTGTAACCCTTTCCTCAATTTTTGCCACTAAATCATTAGAACTTTTTAATTCATTCTTAACCAACTCTAAAGCCTGTGGTTCTTTTTTAGAAGCCCTTATTATTGTTATCCCCAAACCTGATAAACACTCCTCTTTTTGCAAAACATTTCGCCCCATATCTCTAATCAACTATGATTATAAAATGTTTGCAAAGATTTTGGCATCACGTTTGGAGAAAGTTATTCCTTTCCTCATTAACCCAGACCAGGCTGGTTTTGTCAAAGGACGATTGGCTTCTGATAATGCCAGAATGTTTTCCAATATCCTAACCCTTGGAGGAAAATATCCCTTTCCCTTAGCCGCCCTATCTTTGGATGCTGAAAAATCTTTTGACCGAATAAATTGGGAATTCATTATACTTGCTTTACAATGGTTTGGGTTTGGCCCAAAGTTTATTTCATTTGTCAAATTATTATATATTGCTTCAAAAGCATGTGTTTTTGTTAACGGTCTCTTCTCCCCATATTTTCGCCTGCAAAGAGGTACACGCCAGTGGTGCCCCCTTTCCCCATTACTTGTTTTGTTATACTTAGAACCCTTCCTTGAATGTATTAGAAACAATCCCCTTATCACTGGTTTTAAATTTAAATCTCATCAAAATAAACTTTCTGCATATGCAGACAATATCCTTATCTATATGTCAAATCCTATCTCCTCATTACCACCTTTTTACAATAAATTGTATTATTTTCTAAAGCCCCAGGTTATAAACTAAATTTCTCCAAGACTGAAATGTTACCTTTGAATTCATTGTGTTATCAGCATATGTTTGATTCAACCAATTTTACATGGTGCCCTAAAAAAACTTAATATTTAGGAACATGGTTCTCCTCTAACATTCATGAAACATTATCCCACAATTTTTCTTCTCTAGAACTTGAAATTACAAATTTATTGTCCTCTTGGTCCTCATTATTTTTGTCTTGGTGGGGCAGATTTGATACAATTAAAATGATGATTGTTCCCCAGATATTATTCATAGTTTCAATGTTACCATTAAAAATACCCAACTATTATTTTACACAAACTAATTCTATATGTACTACATTTTTATGGCATAATAAGTGTGCACAAATTGCCTTATCTAAATTGTTTCTTCCTAAAACCGAAGGCGGTGTTCGATTTCCTGATTTTAGATTATATCATAATGCTTTTTTAATTCGTCACTTCTATGCTATGTCTAAAGATTATCAAGATTTACCTAGACCATCTTGGGTTACTCTTGAATGTTCATTGTTAAATGATTTTTCGATACAGGCTGTTGTATTTATGTCCTCTTGGTCCTCATTATTTTTGTCTTGGTGGGGCAGATTTGATACCATTAAAATGATGATTGTTCCCCAGATATTATTCATACTTTCAATGTTACCATTAAAAATACCCAACTATTATTTTACACAAATTAATTCTATATGTACTACATTTTTATGGCATAATAAGTGTGCACAAATTGCCTTATCTAAATTGTTTCATCCTAAAACCGAAGGCGGTGTTCGATTTCCTGATTTTAGATTATATCATAATGCTTTTTTAATTCGTCACTTCTATGCTATGTCTAAAGATTATTAAGATTTACCTAGACCATCTTGGGTTACTCTTGAATGTTCATTGTTAAATGATTTTTCGATACAGGCTGTTGTATTTATGACCAATTGTACTTTTATCTCTAAATACCCAGTTTTGAAATATTCTCAAGACCTTTTACATACACTTTTCTTTAAGGGTTTTGACAAATATCTATCTTTCCTAGCCTCCTCAATATGGTTTAATAAATACATCAAATTTCGTCACAAATTATTTTACTACAAATATTGGACAGCAAAGAGCATTTTTTATGTTAATCAACTGATAATAATTTGATTTTGCCCTTTCCTCAATTGCAAGAGAAATTTAATCTCCCAGATTTATGTATTCAACAATATCACATTCTAGTTCCAGCTCTCCAGACCTGTTTACCAAACTTCATATCTAACCCAGTACCAATTTCATTCACACCTGATGCACCCCTGTACCAAATTTCTATTGACACAATTCCAAGTGCTTCCTTTATATATAAAAATCTATCTGTATCTACTTGCGCACAGAATAAATCTAATATTGAGTTAGAATGGGAACAGGATCTATCTCAAACACTCTCTATTCCTCAATGGGATAAATTGTGGCACAACCTTTTCAAGACATCCAAGGCTGCCAATATCACACAATCCCTATATTTTATTTTTAATAGAGTTGTTATTACACCCCTTCTCCTTCATAAATTCAATCAATCCATCTCACCATCTTGTTGGTCTTGTTCTACTGCTGAAGGATCATTAGTACATTTACTTTACTAATGTCCTAAAGTTCTTGCTTTTTGGAAAGCTATTTGGTCAAAATGTCTTTCAATCTTTTCAAATGACGTTCAATTTAACATCCACAATGTATTTGTAGGTACTCTGTCTCTTGACTTTGACCAAATTGTTTCAAATCTATTTTATTCGATTTGTTTATTGCTGTTCCTTTTAAGGTTATACAAATATGATGGAAAGACAATTCTAAATTATCCTTTTTACTCTGGTGGAATTTAATATGTGATGAACAAAAAATTGCTTCAGTATCCCATTCATCTATCCATCTCAAGATTAAATCTGATCTATTATGGCTACTGTTTACTACTTATCTGTCTTCATACTCATCTTCCTTATAATTTCCTCTCTTATTTTTAGTTTCTTCTTTTTCTTTTCTTTTCTTTTTCTTTTCTTTTCTTTACTCCCCTTTTCACTATCTCTTTTTCTTTCATATTTCTTCCCCTCTTTCTTCTTTTTATAATAACAATCACTAATTTATTATTCTCTCACCTAGTTATACTAGGACACAGC
Organism: Lissotriton helveticus; assembly: GCF_964261635.1. Classification (NCBI taxonomy): domain Eukaryota; kingdom Metazoa; phylum Chordata; class Amphibia; order Caudata; family Salamandridae; genus Lissotriton; species Lissotriton helveticus. The sequence continues at coordinate 50,916,953 of NC_136072.1, read as the reverse complement.
ATTTTACTATAAAGTTCAGTTCTACAATTGTTCTGTTTTTCTTTATTAGCAATTTTAGCAATTTTTGTTACATGTATATGCAATCTTCTAATTCCATATATTTTATCTTATTTTTATAGATTGTATTACTGTATAATTTTTGTTGCATATTTACTCTTCTGAACACAATATTATATTTGTATTTCTGTGTTCTTTCTCTTAAATAAAAATGATTTAACAAACAAATGGTTGAAATGTGAGTTCTACTGAATATCATCCTTTTTGCCCCACTTATAGCTTTGACACCCACCCCCCGTAAACCTGCATCAAACTTTGCAAAACAACATTGATATGTGAAGGTGAAGGGAGTGGAAAGATATGGGTGGTTCCAAAAGTACCATTTTCCAAGTAAAACTCCACTGAGCACTGGGAAAATACAGACACCGTTTGAAAAATGAAGTACCAATTTTGGCAGGCAGGTAGGGTTTGGTCTGTTTTGTTGCAGTTTCCTAGTCTGATGCATTTTCATCCAGCCTTCTGGGAGAAAAATCCAAAACAGTTGCTTTCCAGTCTGCAATGGATTGTTTACAGATCCACCCATTACTCTGCTTATAAAGGTCAGGACACATTTTTTAAAAATGGGAAATGAAGTCCAATGAGTATGGCTGAACACCGCCAGATTTGTATTTAATGTTTGGGGACAGCAATCTAGTTTCCTGTGTATTTGTTTGTGAACATGGAATTGTTAACAGTCAAAGGAGAAAAAAAGAAAAGGGCCCTGTTTTCCCCTTAAAGTCACACTTGTGACACCCTTTGACATGGTGATCATTTTGTGGCATGTTGTGGTGTGTTATTTTTTGGGGGCAGAAAAGTTCTGAGATGGCTGTCATCTGCCCTGATGCTCCTTCCCCCATATCCACATGGCGAAATCGAAGTTATGAGTTTCTGAAATTACATTTTGGGAGGGGGGGAGTTCCAGTACTTTAACAAAAAAAAATCTAAATGTTCACACACATCGGGAAAAATAGTTGTACTTCAGCCATAGACTGGGACAATAATCAGCGATTCCAGTCCTTCTCCCGAATCCATATAAAACACAAAAATGTTATGGCAGGCTTGTACCACTGCGTATCGACCCCCTGAATACTGTTGCACAAGAATATCGAAAGACAACAAACTGAAAGGTAAGTGCATATAGGGGAAGTATAGATTTACTATTTCTACGTACCTTGAAGATATATGTACTGTGTAGGTACGTATATGTGGAGTTAGGTATAGAAAATCTAGACTTATTTACCTGTTCATATATTTTTTTAATATTTGGTTCTCAATATTGTGTCCCATTAATATTAATAACATCTTCTTGTCGATATTGAGGGTGCATTCTTTATGGCAACTGACATCTGCCTGGTGTCCGGCTCATTTCATCTATATTGTCCTCTCTGTCCCACAGACTGAATTAATAGTTGCACCAACACAAACCTGCAATGCCTCACTCCTTACAAAGATGCGTTCCTCTTCTCTCCTCTTTTTACGATTCAAAAACTATCTCAAAGAGCTCTTGGGGGCAGATTTGCATGAAACTGGCGCATCTGTATAGATACGTCAGTTTCCCTGCACCTGAGTGAAAAACCCTTGTGCCACCATAAATGCGCCGTGTTCACTATACGGCGTACTATGGTGGAAGGATTGACAGATGCGTCACAAATTCTGACGCATCTGTTGGTGGAAAAGTCACGCATTGCTGGAGTTGTGTTGCAAGCACGACATAACTTCAGCTATGTGTATTGTGGCCTATTTCCAATACACTGCGTCACTCCCTATGCCTGCAGGTTTTGACGCAGTGGTGTCCTAAAAGTCACGCAGTGAAATCATGTAGATTTCAGTGCGTCACTTTTACGAGGCTTTCCTGCGTGGTAACACCTACCCTGCATACATTATACCTGATACAGGTATAATGTCACGCAGGGCTTTACAACGTGACGCATCTCCCTAGATGTGTCACGTAGTAAATTTGCTGCATTTTTTACGCCGACGTTGCGTAACCAAAGTGACACAACAGCAGAGTAAAAGTAACGCAAGGGGCTTGTAAATCTGCCCCCTGTGTTTGGTTTATTCTCTATGCTCTTCAGAGAGCACCGCTTTCTGTCAAGAAACAGCTCTTAAACCCCATCGCACATTTCATATGTATTATGTAAATATTTTCCTAGGAGACACTTTGAGACTCAAGACATCACATCTTAACAAGAGATGCACAATGCTTGGAATCTCCTGTATTCTAAGGGCCCACTTGAAATAACCGGTGCGTTGGCAACATTGTGATGAAAACAAAACATCAGATGTCATGAACTGTAAAAAAAAAACATTTTCACGAGAAAGAATGCACAGATATTCACACTCTGTATGAAACATATTTAAACATGTTAGGGGCATATCATCAAGGACCCGCGATAAAAGTATCGCTGCTTTAGCGTCCGTTTTCGGACGAAAAGCGGCGATAATGTTATCGCACTATCAGCAAGGACACGCTAAAGCGTGTTTCCATGCCTTAACACCATTTACCTCAACGCCCAGCTTTGCATCTCTAATGAGATGCAAAGTGGGCTTTCCTGACCAAAATAACGTGAGAAATGTTGCTAACCGACATTTCTCCAATTATCAAGCTACACGCTAACCTGCATAGCGATAAGAAAAGTAGCTCTAACCGCGTTTATCTCTACTTTCCTTACGCCTGCTTTCAATCTGACTTAGCCATTATAGCCAATGGAAGGTGGATATTATGGCTAAGTCTGCTCTGCCCTATCAACAAACTATCGCCTATGTTTGTGCGATTGTCGCTGGATTTCCAGCGATAATCGCACATTTTGCAGCTCGCGCTTGGATTTTTATCGCATTGAAGATAACCGTTGCTGATAGCACGCTATCTCTGCGATAAAATCCAGCGATAGCCGGCGATAATTATCCTCGCGCTAAGCGCGCTTAGCGATAATTATCCCCAGCTGTTGCTGATATGCCCCTTAGTTTTCTTTCCTTCTGTAGATGAAGAACTTCCCTGTATCCATCCATTAGGTCTATTAACCCCATATTGGTGAATTTCTCGCCTTTGCAGCCCTTCAGTATAGCCACCACCAGCTGGGAGGGGATGAGTTAACTTTTGCAGAGTATCAGGAGCTCCAATGTGTTCCAGATGCAACTTTCCTGGTATTTTGTGAGCTGTTTGAGCTAGAAACTATTTTTAAATTGGAATTTGCAGGTAGGGGATTATGGGACAAGTGTGATAAATCCAAAACAGAGGAGCTTTGGAAACATCCTAATTCCAGCGGTCTTGACTATTTTCCACAACACCGCTATCACAACATGCAGATGTGTGCTCCAGGTGTCGGTCTCCATACAGGAGCTCAGCCCTGTGGGCCCGATTACTACAAAAAGTGGAAATCCGTGCAGAGGTAGGCACGCGTCTGGCAAACACCAGATTTCCAACTTTTATCTAACACACAAAAACACCAAGCATAAAACTGTGATTTGCGGTATTCCCTGGAATAAGCCTGTTTCCTCTAAACAGGGATATTCAATGTAGGTTCACAGGAGGCCTATTGATCCATGACAGATTTTTAGAATATCCAGAGAGAGTAAATTTCTACAATCAATACAATTGAATCTCATTTACATAGCTGTCTAAAACATTCTGGCTTAGATTTGGCCACTGACAACTATGTTGGCCACCTCTGCTCTAATCCTGCACATGTGGATAAAAGTGAATTCACGAGTAGGTTTACCTTTAGTGTAAAATGTCTGCCATTTTTAGGTTTCGGATAGACATGTCGTTAGAGAAATTTTGTTACAGTTAGTGGGCTACAGCCAGCCCATAGCTTGCCATTTGTTTGCTTCAACATCACTCTCATATCCTTCGTTCCCATTTGTCATGACATGGATTGGTCACACCTCTCCTTGTGTTTGGCTCGCCCCTAGAGCATGGACCAAGTACTTGTGCCCATGCACTGCATCCCATTTTTGGAGATACCTTTTAAATTGTGCACAGGTGCTTGTATTTTTTGTGTTACTTTTTTCTGTCTCACCTGGCAGATCAGCCAGTGGGAGGAGCTGTAATCTTCCCAAGAACATAAACGGCACCAAAAGTCAAACAGAACAGTATATAAAGCCCTAACCTGAAAAAACGTTAAAGTTAGTGTGATTTTGAAAATGACCGTCCACACTACCCATGCACTCTGAGCGGTCTACTGGCAACTTTCGAACATATCGCTGGTACAGCTAAAAAACAAAAAAAGAGGAAGCAGCTTAAACTAGCAATTAGAGCCCATGGCATTATGGGTATGCAAATGAACCCTGGAACTGCTCTCTCAACATTGCAGATACAGACAAGTAAGAAATTAAGCTGATATACAGTGAAACAGAGATTGCCAATATTGCAGTTGGAACACAAATTCTATGCAAAAACTAAAAGTGACACATAATGAATATGATTTATTAACAAAATACCTACATTTAAAACATGTGCCAAGCAGCTGAAACTACAATAGGATAAATGTTTCCTGGACCACACAAGTATTTTTTTCACTTTTCAAAACAAATTGGCTCCACAGCTATTGATAATAGAGAGGAACGTGCACTTTGTCGTAATAATGCTCCCATTGCCTCACGGCACCGCTGCCCGGCCCCCTTCATCGCACTACTGCGCCTTCATCTTCACGGCGCTGCTTCTCTCCTGCCCACCATGCGCTACGGCTCCCTGTTTCATCGCATTCCACACTACTCCAATCTACGCATCTCCATTCCAACTCAATCTGCCCCTTTCTACCCCAACCACCCCTCTACAATCTATTCCAATCTACTCCACTCAATCCATCCCAATCTACCCCACTACAATCTACAGCAATCTACCCCACTATGATCTATCCCACTACAATCTACTCCTATCTTCCCAATCTACCCCACTTCAACTGCTTCTATCTACCCCAATCCAATCTACCCAAATCTGCCCCACTCCAATATACCCCAATCCAATCTACTCCAATCTACCCTCTTCAACTACTCCATTGTTCCCAATCTCCCACACTCTACTCTGCCTTAAAATTCCCCACTCATTCTACCCCAACCTATACCACTACAATCTACACAACTTCAATCTACACCACTACAATTTAATCCAATCTGCCCCACTCCAATACTCCAGTCTACCCAATCTACCCTACTCCAATCTATCCCACCAAACCCACCCCAATCTACCCCATTCCAATCTACCCCTCCAATCTACCCCTCCAATCTACCCCATCCCAATGTACCCCGCCCAACCTACCCTACTCCAATCTACCCCACCCAATCTAGCCCACTCCAGTCTACCACCATCTACCCCACTCCAACTTACCCCACTCAAATCTATCCCACTCCAATTTACCCCACCCCACCATACTCCAATCTACCCCACTCCAATTTACTGCAAACTACTTCACTTTAATGTACCCCAATATACCCAACTCAATCTACCCGACTCCTGTGGGTGTGACCTCCTCAGCTCAGCAAAGGTCCCTGAGGCCCTCTCCTCAGTGACGAGGGTTAGCGTCACTGATTGCCTCGCACCTGGGCGCTCAGTTTTAAGCCCTGAAGCGTTCAGGTTTGAGTGTCAATCAGTGGCACTTCATCACAGAGTGGGGTGGGGTCAGCGGTCTCACTGACTCCATCCTACTCTGTGATGACGTTGGGACTGCTGCCTTCCCTTGTTGGCTTACCTAAAGTCAGCCAAAGAGGGACGGCAGCAATCCCAACCCACCTGAGACCTCCAAGGCAGAGCTGCAGGTAAATGTGTGTGTGTTTTTTTTAAGTTTCAGAAAAAACTTTATTAAGGTAAAGACACACAATAAACACAATGTATCACAAAAGATGTTACATAGGATCAAGCAGTAATACAATAAAATTGGATAGAGGTCATAAAGAAAAGGGGAATAAAAAGTAAACAATTGAAATTGAATTGAAATTGAATTGAAAATTCCATTTATATAACGCATAACCACCCGAAGGCCTCCCTTAAGTCATGATATACATTTTACGACTTTTTAGTCATGCTTACAGTTAAGCATGACTAAAGAGTCGTAAAATGTATATCATTAAAACATTCAAGGAGTTGAGATCAATAATATGAATTACATAATGTATAAAAAACACAAATTTGTTATGATATAATACAGGTACACCATAGATTATCTTCAAATGGATTTATTCTTCAGAGAAAGATCCTAAACATCTTCATGCCAGACACAGCTGGACCAACTGCTCACTGATGCCACAGGCATGACATCATCTTAGAACCATCTAAGGCATAATAAGGATGCAACATTCTAATGAGTGAAACATGTGAGTAATGATAAAGTGATGAACCACATAACATATAAATATAACACATCTCCCCCTTTATCAACAGAGCAAATATAAAAAATAACATGTATTAATCAAAGCTTGAAACATAACAAATAAACAAAAGAAAAATAAAGAAACATAATTATTCAAATAAGCAGGTAAATGTGTGTGTGTTTTTTTAATTAATTCTTGGTGTGTGTGTGTGTGTATGTATGAATGTTTGGTAATGTGTTGTGAATGGATGTGTTTGTGTGTGTGCACGTGTGTGAATGTATGGCTGTGAGTGTGTATGTATATGTGGGTGTGTCCGCCACCCTAACTCCTAAACTTACTGGCAGCCACTGCAATCTACCCCACTCCCATCTACCCCACCCAAAATGTACCCCATTCCAATCCATCTGAATCTACCCCAACCCACCCCACTCACTTTTAGCTATGCTGAACAGCAGCCAAACTAGTGTATAACCTGGCTAAATTATATTTTCAACCAACAGCTATCATGCAGGCGAGACCTATTGGCTTTGCCAATGCTTCTTTTTCTTTTGTTCACATGTGGGGAAAAATAGACAGCCTGATTCATGTACAATCCGTTTTGCGTGTCCCTAATAGCGAATCATAGCGACTCGCTATTGAGGACACGCAAAACGGCATTCATGTAGGAATTGCTAATAAAATAGCGATTCCTACATGTTCTTTATTTGCGAGTAGCAATTTGCTACTCGCAAATACTCCCCATTCATTCCTATGGGCCAAGAGGCCCATAGGAATGAATGGGGAGTATCCCTTATTTGCGAGTAGCAATTTGCTACTCGCAAATAAGATAGCGATTGAAAGGGTGCCAGGGGTGTCCAAAGGACGCCCTGTAGCACCCCTAAAATGCACATTTGGACAGGTGTTGCGCACACACATGTCCAAAGGACATGTGTGTGTGCAACATGCAACTTAGAAAAATGCTTTTAAAAGCATTTTTCTGAGTTTCTGCTATTTACCGACAGGTCTGACCTCTCGGTAAATAGCGGCCCCAAAAGTCCAAAATCGCTATTTTGTTTTGTGTCATGATAGAGATTCCTTAAATGCCATTCCTCGCAAATATGCGAATTCTTAAATAGCGATTTTTGCATTTGGTATCATGAATACCAAATGCAAAAATCGCACTCGCAAAGGGCCAGATTCTCAGAATCTGGCCCTTTTGCGAGCGCTATTGCCTACATGAATCAGGCTGAGAGTGTCTTATGCTCTTTCAGGTCACTTATGTTTCGTTCACTTAGTTGCACGGTTGAAAGTGCAGCCAGCGTGGCAAGGGCACGAGTTTACGATTGGCGCCCTCATCGACTAGAGACGCTTCCTGGTCACTGGCATTACCAGGGCCCATCTGCGGTATGAGTCTGTGGGTTCCGCCTGGAGAAGGCACGGCAAACCGAATTGCTGCATGTTATTCCCCAAAAACTCGTAATACCACGTTATTTCCCATCTCTCAGAAATGACCAGTACTCCTGGTAGTGGTAAGTCTGGGAGCTGCCAATAAAAGGGACTCTTACCGGCCGCTCGTCATGAGGTCCTTCGTGGGGTGGTCGCGTCATTTGTATTACTCAGTCCCCGAATCCCCTTCCCTACAAACTGTGAAAATTAAAATATAAGGGGGGGGTGGGCTTCTCCACATGCGGTTTGCTCACATCACCACCAATTATAATACTGAAGTTAAATGTGCAATGTCAGCGTGAAAAGCCATGGTGAATGCCTGCACTTGGCCACCCAAAATCCCCTGTGTCGACTGCGCCCTCTCTGGGAACACCTCCGTCCCATCCACTAACCAGGGCTTTAAGTGGGATGAAAAAACTGGGGGATCTCTCAAAGGGACGTGGCCAATGTATTTAAGGGTGTGGCTTAAAAACACATAAGCTAAAAATCTGTGCTTAGCATAGTGTGCCGCTCAACTTGTATTTTGGTGTTTCTGTCATTGCATCCAGATATCTGATACAACAAGTAACAGTACACCTACAAAAATTATTGGCTTTGTCAATGGTTATTAGTTGTATAAGCTAAATAAGCAGCAACTATGGCTAGTATATAATATTGAAAAAGCTTCCATTTATAGCCCTGGTGACACCACAACAATGTTGCTGCTCCTGAGTTTCAAAAAGAAAACGGAAATCCAGAGAGAAAATACTCTCTTTAAAGGATTTCCCTTCCCCTACAACGCTCACCTGGCATGACGTCATGACGTAACTTCTCCACTAGTGAGAAGAGCAGTGTGAGCACATACACATCCATGTACCTGCTGTCACTCAAGTCCGGGGAATAAAAACGGACCGCCTGTCCCAGCCACAAAACACAGCCCGATAGAGACCCGTTTCGAGGCCCCCTTTAAAAAAATGCCGGTGCTCAGACCCGGTGAGACCCAGCCCTCATAAAGCCCTGCCATCCCCTAGCCGTAAACTTACGACAGGACGGCAGGGTCCCCGTGGGGCACTTTTATGTTGTAGGAAGGTTTGGGATTTATTCTAAGAATCGGTATGTGGGACCTTCGCGCCTAAAACCCACTTTTTCCACTAATAGGTGTAATTCGCAAACACAAACCTTTTATTTTCGTTTTCTCTTTCGGCAGAGACGGGTTCCCGCTCACTGGCACGCCGAATGTTAAGCTGTCCAGCTGTGAAGGACTCTATGCTCCAGCGCTCTCAATCCATCACTTTTTATCAGCTCCAAGACTTAAATTCTTTTAAGCGCCAAAAGCTGATTCCGGTCATATATGCGCTATGTAAAACAGTTGCTCGCTGTAACTCAGTAAATCGGAAGCTTCCTCTGTAGACTGCTGTCCCTATAGGGTGGTTGGGCTGGGGTAGAGTCAGTCAAACTCTAAGTGGTGCCTCTAGAAGGCGACCATTTTATTTATTTATTTATTTATTTAATGCGATTTTATAGAGCGCGAACATTACTCGAAGGTGTCAGAGCGCTTTACATAAGAGCAAAACCAAAGGAAATGATGGACGGAGCGTTGACAATACAAGCACTCACCCCCAGTCAACTGATCTGGGTTTAATCCATCACCATTCTTTAGCCCACTCTGCCACCCCAGTTCAGACATGGCCATATGCAAATCAGTCGAACCCTGTGCCTCATGGGAACAGTCCAACCGACTGCCCGGTTAATCACCATTCTTTAGCCCACTCTGCCACCCCAGTTCAGACATGGCCATATGCAAATCAGTCGAACCCTGTGCCTCATGGGAACAGTCCAACCGACTGCCCGGTTTGCGGAGCGTTGACAATACAAGCACTCACCCCCAGTCAACTGATCTGGGTTTAATCCATCACCATTCTTTAGCCCACTCTGCCACCCCAGTTCAGACATGGCCATATGCAAATCAGTGTGAACCCTGTGCCTCATGGGAACAGTCCAACCCGAACTGCCAAGCCATGCCTTCCCTGGACCAGAAACAAGCTTCCCACGACCAGTTTCTGGCATTGCAGCCGTCTTCAGCCAGGTTTGCTTGAATCCAGTGGCAAAGTGAGCAAGGGACTCACATCTGAGCATACCCTGCCAACTTATGGCGAACAAAGCAAAACCAAAGGAAATGATGGACGGAGCGTTGACAATACAAGCACTCACCCCCAGTCAACTGATCTGGGTTTAATCCATCACCATTCTTTAGCCCACTCTGCCACCCCAGTTTAGACATGGCCATATGCAAATCATTCTGACCCTGTGCCTCATGGGAACAGTCCAGCCCGAACTGCCATGCCATGCCTTCCCTGGACCGGAAACAAGCTTCCCAGGACCGGTTTCTGGCATGGTGGTGAAACTGATAGGCAGCTGGTGGGGTCAGTGCTGAAATACCGGTTGTCAGAAAATCTTCATTCTTCAGGTAGCCAGCCCGCTTCAAGTGACCTCATCTGACCTTCCTGGTTTTAAAGGTGCTTTGGTGTTCACGCACAGCCTCCGAGGCCATGTCCAGGTCATGTTGTGAAATCCTCTGTAGCAATGGCGCCCCCTACAGAACACTCTAATTCACACTGGACCAAATTCTCTGGCTTCTGGCGAAGATTGATTGACAGCCCTCTTTCAGCATTGTTCTGGACTTTAACGAGTCCTCTGCCTCCAGCTGATAAGGCCACTCAAAGTGCTCAAAATCTCACTTGCTCTGACAGCTCTTCCCTTTTCCAAGATAAACACTGCCGACCCGGGCCCCAACCCCCCTCAAGTCAAGCGTCGCTTGCTTTAAAGAGCCAGGCTCCGACAACTTTCACTTTGGCATCTGTATTCTCGAAGTTTTAACGCCCGTGTCTTTGGTGGTATTTTCACGAGTGGTCTGTAGATGTGTGCGTTTTCTTTTGCTTCTGGGTCTGATAGAGTTATGACTGTAATATTTATTTAGTTACAACACCTACTCCGCCACTGATGTACATAGCGGGAGCTCTGGTTAGAGACTGGCTTCAGGTTTATATTGTGACATCACAGGCGGTTTATACTGTGACATCAGATGAGTTTATACTGTGACATCACAGGCGGTTTATACTGTGACATCACATGAGTGTATACTGTGACATCACAGGCGGTTTATACTGTGACATCACAGACGGTTTATACTGTGACATCACATGAGTTTATACTGTGACATCACAGGCGGTTTATACTGTGACATCACAGACGGTTTATACTGTGACATCACATGAGTTTATACTGTGACATCACAGGCGGTTTATACTGTGACATCACAGACGGTTTATACTGTGACATCACATGAGTTTATACTGTGACATCACAGGCGGTTTATACTGTGACATCACAGACGGTTTATACTGTGACATCACAGACGGTTTATACTGTGACATCACATGAGTTTATACTGTGACATCACAGGCGGTTTATACTGTGACATCACAGACGGTTTATACTGTGACATCACATGAGTTTATACTGTGACATCACAGGCGGTTTATACTGTGACATCACAGACGGTTTATACTGTGACATCACATGAGTTTATACTGTGACATCACAGGCGGTTTATACTGTGACATCACAGGCGGTTTATACTGTGACATCACAGACGGTTTATACTGTGACATCACATGAGTTTATACTGTGACATCACAGGCGGTTTATACTGTGACATCACAGACGGTTTATACTGTGACATCACATGAGTTTATACTGTGACATCACAGGCGGTTTATACTGTGACATCACAGACGGTTTATACTGTGACATCACATGAGTTTATACTGTGACATCACAGGCGGTTTATACTGTGACATCACAGACGGTTTATACTGTGACATCACAGGCGGTTTATACTGTGACATCAGATGAGTTTATACTGTGACATCACAGGCGGTTTATACTGTGACATCACATGAGTTTATACTGTGACATCACAGGCGGTTTATACTGTGACATCACAGACGGTTTATACTGTGACATCACATGAGTTTATACTGTGACATCACAGGCGGTTTATACTGTGACATCACAGACGGTTTATACTGTGACATCACATGAGTTTATACTGTGACATCACAGGCGGTTTATACTGTGACATCACAGACGGTTTATACTGTGACATCACATGAGTTCATACTGTGACATCACAGGCGGTTTATACTGTGACATCACAGACGGTTTATACTGTGACATCACATGAGTTTATACTGTGACATCACAGGCGTTTTTTTACTGTGACAACACATGAGTTTATACTGTGACATCACAGGCGTTCATACTGTGACATCACCGGCGTTTATACTGTGACATCACAGAGGTATATACTGTGACATCAGAAGCTATTGGGACATCACAGGCGTTTATCCTGTATGCGACATCCGAGTTTCTTGTGACGTCAGAGGCGTTTGTGAGATCACAGGCGTTTATACTGTGACATCAGAAGCTATTGTGACATGTTTTGTTCAGACCTCAAAGACTATGGTGACGTCAGAGGCGTTTGTGACATCACAGACGTATATACTGTGACTCCAATGACGTTTATGCAGTGACATCACAGGTGTTTATACCGCGATATCACAGGCGTTTAAAATGTGACATCACAGACGTTTATCCAGTGTGTTACATCCGAGTTTCTTGTGTCGTCTGAGGCGTTTGTGAGGTCACAGGTGTTTATACTGTGACATCAGAAGCTATTGTGACATCATGTTTTGTTCAGACCTCAAAGGCTATGGTGACGTCAGAGGCGTTTGTGACACCCTCGGCTTTGTTGATGTTTGAAGCAGTTTAGGCATCAGAGGCCTCTGTGACGTCACAGACGGTTATGACTTGCATTTGTCCTTTATGTTCCTTACTTCTTTGATCTTGTTGCCTTCCTCGCAACCTTTCTTTAATTTCTCTTCTTCTCTACCAGCTTTTTTTCATTATTATTTTCTGCTTCCATTGGTTTTCTTCCTCTCTTTGATTCTTTTCTCTCATCGATTTTAGTGCGTTCTCTCTTTTTTCCGCTGTGGTGTTCTTCAACCCTTTTTTCCTGTTCCAAATGTCCAAGTTGTTCTCGAATTCTCTTTGCAGTGTGCACGGTGCCTTGAAATGAATACTGACGCGGGTGTTGTACTATTTTATTATTGAAACGTACGGACAACGTCACACATAAAATAAAAACAGCATTGGAAATGCTGGAAGAGATCAGTGGAAAGAGAGATATTGAATTCTGTGTGAGGGGTCTCGGCTCCTGTGCTCCCTGGGGCTGTCTCTGATGATGCAGAGCGTCGCCCCCCTGAGCGCAGATTCTCTGCAGAGGCCGGAGGCACTCAAAGGGAATAAGGCAACAGACTCAGGCACCTGTAGAACAAAGTCGGACTCTACTTCCGGGCGTGGGACATCTTTCTTCCAGCCTGGAGTGACTCTGTCGGGGACGCGCTCTCTTTCATCCTGTGACGCTCGTGGACTTCTTTCGCTCGCCTTGCTTTCCGGAAGTAAGTGGGGCTCCCTCCTTCCTGTAGCCATGCGCCACGGGCCCCAGGGCTCGAGTCGGGGTACCACGCGGGTGGACGGCGTCCCCCCACTTATTTTACTGGCTGGACACCGTCGCCCCTGCCAAACAGCTGGACTTCACTCTTTGGCCTCTCTGGGACGAGATCGGAGCGCACCTTTCGTGACGTCACTTCCTGTCGTGACATCACTTTCGGCGACAGCGACCCCCCACTTCTCTTTTTAGGACTCGTGCCCTGGCCACGGCCGCCACATCCAAGATGCATCACTGATTTGGAAAAAAAACTGCATCCAATTGGCAAGGGAATAGGCAGGTTAAGGCAGGTGACCCAAAGCTGCATTGAAATGAAACAGCACTTGTAGAGCGCACAGCTACTCTGTAGAGTGTCCTGGCGCTGACAGCGACACCTAACAGCAAAGAGCACTTCTGTTGCAGAAGAGCCAGATTTTAGTGGCTTCCTGAAAGAGACCAGTTCCACCGTTGCCCGAAATGCCACCGGGAGTTGATCCCAAATGCGCGAAAGATCTGCCTCCGGTTCTAACCCGAAAGACACACAAATTGATGGACGGAATGCAGAACAAATCAAAACATTCACCCCCAGTCAAGAGACCTGAGTTAAATCCACCCCAGTTTAGACCTGGCCATATGCAAATCAGTCTTGACCCTGTGCCTCACGGGAACAGTCCAGCCCGAACTGCCAAGCCAGGTCCTCCCTGGACCGGAAACAAGCATCCTAGGAGCGATTTTGGGGTTTCACCCCACTTCAGCCAGGATAGCTTGATTCCATTGGCACAGGGAGCCCAGGACCCACGTCTGGGCATACCTGGAGCACTTAGGGTGAGAAAGCAGAAAACACACAATTGATGGACGAAACGCAGACCAAATCAAAATATTCACCCCCAGTCAAGAGATCTGGGTTAAATCCATCACTCTTTTGCTCACCATGCCATTCCAGTTTAGACCTGACCATATGCAAATCAGTCTTGACCCTGTGCCTCACGGGAACAGTCCAGCCCGAACTGCCAAGCCAGATCTTCCCTGGACCGGAAACAAGCATCCTAGGACCAGTTTCGGGGTTTCACCCCCCTTCAGCCAGGGTAGCTTGATTCCAGTGCAACACGCAACATTGTGCTGTCAGAGTAACCAGGGACAGTACATGATATGTTGTAAACCTGTGGGATGGGTCCCGTTCCGTCACCAGCATGGCCATAGCCAGGGCCATCTGAGGGGGGGGGGGGCGCAGCCTGGCCCCTCCTCTTTTCAGGGCCCTGAGCTATTAATATTAAATCTATTTATATATCACAAAAGCAGGCTAAATCTGAGGAAGGACTGAGTTGAGGAGGTGGGACAAGGTGACAAGATAAGACGGCCACTGGACACTTTCAGATCAGATACACACCTGTCCCAGTGAGACCATACACTTGTTCCACCGATCAGCTATTACTTGGCAAAGTTTAATCCAACCTTCAACATGACACTCAAGGAGGGGGCAGTAAACATGGCGGGCCCGATTCAAAAAAAGTAATCTGAGACAAAATTCTAACTTTACGACTTTTGGTATTCACAAAAGGTATTTAGTAGGAGTAAAGTTAGGATTCCTAACTTTACTAGTAATAAACAGAGACAAAATCCTAACTTTACGACTTTCGGTATTCATGAAAGGCATTTAGTAGTAGTAAAGTTAGGATTCCTAACTTTACTACTACGAAACTGAGAAAAATCCTAACTATACATCTTTCGGTATTCACAAAAGGGATTTAGTAATAGAAAAGTTAGGATTCCTAACTTTACTACTACTAAACTGAGAAAAATCCTAACTTTACTACTACTAAATACCTTTTGTGAATACTGAAAGTCGTAGTCTTGAAAAAGAAGGTTCAACTATATTACCTTTGAAATGCAACAACGCCTGTTGGCCATTAACTTTTCACTCTGCATCGGCCTTATATATTTATGAATTTTGACACATTAGGGTTTTGTGGAAGTTTTTTGTCATGAGTCATGGCATGTAATGACAAAGTGCATCTATCTGTCTCTTTCTTGAACTCTCTCATTGAGTTTCTTTAAAAAGTGTTTTATTTATTTGTTTTTTGGGGTTCTTTGTGAGCAACAGATTATTTTTTGAATGGTGGGTAGGACAAATAGGAATTTTCCGTAAATTATGTACTAATTTTTACATTTTACTTTTAATAAATTGACTACTTCAAATGCATAAAATGTAATATTTTAAATGATGTTATAAACTGCACATTGAAATATAGTTTGTTGGTTTCAACAGTGACTTCTCGGGTTGAATGCTTTGTTTGATTGTTGAACTACAAGAAGGTAGGATGCTTTAAAGTAAGAACATTTTCACTCTTAAAGGACATTTGTTTTTTAGTATAGGTGTTTATCACAAAGCCTAAAATAGCTGAACATACAAGCACCTCATGACGAGGTTGTAAATATACATAGGCACTAATACAAATTTCATCCTACGAATCAGTCTAATCCGGTGCAGCATGAAAAAAATGAGCAACTCCAAAAATACTAAACAAGCAATGACTGCTCCAATATCTATATTAGTCTTCATTAGTGTCTGCAAAAGAAATCGATTCATCTATCCCTACACTACCACTAACGGGGCATCCCTGCTTAGCATTTCCCAGGCAAGATCAAGAAGAGGTGTCAGCTCGTGAAAATTTCCTAAAAAGTACATTCACGTCGTAAGGGTCAGTGGCCAAAGCTACTGAATTCGTTCTAAGTCTCTCTTTTAAGAATTGATCCTTTCCTTCTGCCCTCTAACGGCTGTCTGCTAACTCGTCCCTCGGGGCACTGTCCCTAATACAAAATGCACACTTGCTAGAACACGCCCCTGAAGCAGCCCCTCTGGCCAGGCACCTTTCCGTAGGTAATTTTCTACCGAAACGTGTACTCCGTCCAGCAACGGTTGGTGTGTCCTTGGGTCTCAGGCTTCTTCAGCGAGAAAGAATATTGGCTCCCAATTATCGTAATTCCTGAATACTTTGTAGCAGGTTTCCTCCATACCTAACTGCTAAAACAAAGGGTGTTAGTCTCTCTAACGAGTACAGTGTCCTTGTACCTGCAACAGAATCATGAGAACAGAACAACCTTGCACGGACATGAATTTAGCTGACTGCCTCAAAATGAGAGCTCTACCAGGGAAAAAGAAATTTCAGGCCTAAACAAATCAGCTAACATAAGA
>NC_136072.1:50830463-50897963 GCF_964261635.1 Lissotriton helveticus | reverse complement strand
TAGAGCATTGAACCGAATTCTCTTCCCAATTGGAAGCCAGTGCAGAGCGTGCAAATGAAGTGATATTCTGCGCTTTTTTTTTGCAGAACTCGACCGGAAGGTATTGGAGCGCTTTACACGAGCACCAGTTACGTTACTCAAGGACACATTCATTTTTGGGAGGCACAGGGAGATGAAGTGATTTGCACAGAATCACAGGATGCTGAGCCGACGCAGAGGCTCGAACCAGGTCCCCCAGCTCTAAAGTCGGCAGATCTAGCCGTCAGGCTACATCCTCTCTCTCACAGGCTCGTACAGGCAATTTCAGGTGGAGACGGGCTGCTACATTTTGGACCACCTGCGGTTTCTTCAGCAGGTACTCCGACAAGCCCAGATATAGCGCATTGCCATAATCCAGCCTTGAGGTGATCAGGGCCTGAATGGCTGTTTTTTAGCAGAAAAAGACAGAAAATGTAGAAACAATTACAGCAAGCACAATGCACCAAAACAGGTGGCCATCAATGATTTAATTTGTGGCTTAAATGACAGGCAGTCACAAAATGTAACCCCGAAGTTCTTAACAATACCATCGTGAAAACTCAGAGGTGGGGCATTTTCTGACCAGAAAGCCTGCCAGCTATCTGAAGAGCTGTTGCCAAAGAAAAGGATCTCTGTCTTTTCTGCATTACATTTAGGCTGGTGTCTCCTCATCCAATAAAAAACAGCCATTGGACAGTGTTTAATCAGACTCCCTGGAAGCTCTTCTTCCTTGCCACATGAGAACAGTAGGTGAGTATCATCAGCGTAAGATATGACTTTGGCGACCAGGAACTCCGCTAACTGAGCACGAGGAGTGAGATATACATTAAATAATGTAGGGCTCAAAGCAGAGCCCTGGGGCACTCCTGTTGTCAACTCACGGGGCGTGAGGAGAAAAGAGGAATCCACCCCTGTTGACTTCTTCCTTCCAAAAAGGAGGAGAACCAGTTCAGGGCCTGACCCACTATTCCAACTGATTGCAGACGCTCCAGGAGGCTGGAGTGGGGTGCCGTATCAAAGGCTGCGGAAAGACCTAGCATAATCAGCGCCACCTTTCCCCCTTCATCTACATTGCCTTTGATGTATTCACAGTCCTCCAAGAGTGCTGTCTCGGTGCTAAAGTGGGGTCTGAACCCAGAATGACTCGAGTGGATCATTTTATTGGATTCCAGATATGTGGAGAGCTGGTGATTCACGCCCTTTTCCAATATCTTGGAGAACGCTGGGAGCAGGGATATTGGTCTGTAATTAGAATAACTCCGGGGTCCGCTGAACGTTTATTTAACAAGGGCAACATTTTGGCTTGCTTCCAGGGGCTAGGTACCCTAGCTAATTCTAGAGATGAGTTAAGCACCCTATTTACCAAAGGGGTAATCACATGCGCCCCTAAAGCGTACAGGTGAGGTGGGCATGGGTCAGATAGGGAACCAGATTTTAAACTTCTTAAAGTTGTCAATGATCCCTCCAGCAAAATAGGCTCAAAATTGGATAATGACACATTGATTACTGGGCCTCTGCTTCCCTGTATTTGATAGAAGGACGGGGGACAGACTGCCCTGAATTATCAGAATCTTGGACTAAAGTCGGGTGCTAACGGTTCACACCATGCAGTCGAGGGTCGGTGGGAGCTGGTAGCGGCTGCTGTGGCTAGAAACTTTTTATCTCTGGAGAAAATGTCCCTGAATTTTACTACCTGCGCTAGCAAATTTGGCCTAAAAAAATCTCAAGTTTGCTGTTTTAATTTCGGCATGATATTTCTTAAGTTCCAGGGTTTAGATTTCTTTATCAGATTATAACCTTGTCTCTCTAGATTCTAGCAGTCTTTCGGAGGAGATGAAAAAAATGCAATGTTCTAGACGGTCTAGAACATTGCATTTTTTTCATCTCCTCCGAAAGACTGTTAGAGGACCAGGAACTAGACTGCTTTGTTCTCTTCGACCTACAAGTATGACGCGGAAGTAAATTCCACGTTGAGTCCCTGATCCAGCTATCTAACAGTAGAACATCTGCATCCACCAGACCGGCCAAAGAAGGGGAACGATCGTCCAAGGTGTGAACGAATTCCACCGGCTGGATTTTATGCAAAGCCCTCCAAATAGGAGGAGGATCAAAAAACACAGAGGTGATTTAACGGGAGTCGACCTGGAGAATTGAATTAGAAAATGATCTGACCAGACTTGGGGTAAAGAGTCCTCTACCATCAAATGCCTATTAGAAAATACCTGATACCTCATAGGTGGGGTTGAATGTATGTTGAGTAAGAGCTAGCGACATCATCAGTGCTTTAAGTTCCAATACCTCATTATTGTCCACCTTATCCATATGGAGATTGAAGTCCCCTAAAAATATACATTCTGCATATGTCAGTGTCAGGTGTGCTAAAGCGTTCCATGGGCGTTGCAATGGGTTTTCCAATACAACAACCATCGATTTTGACGCTGCCCCAGATTTACAAGAGCATGTAAACCTGTGGAGACGTCAAATCCTTAAGCCTCCCGAGGTGAGGCGTAACGAGGAGAAATGTATTTCCTCATGATTTCCGCTTTCTATGTTTGCGGAATTCTGCAGCACACATAGAAAGAAGAAAACGCCTCTTAGGATTGTATAACAATCCTGCTGAGCAACATGGTGCAAGGGTGCCTGCATTGGGGCTAGGCAGCCCGAATGGTGCCAGTGCAAGGAGAAAGGACACGAATGCACCATATTGCATAGGTGCGTTGCATTCTGCTCTTCACTTTGGCGTAGGGCAGCGTTTCAAGGTGACCACGCCAAATCCCCGTAAATATTGGGCTCAGTGACTCTAAATTTTAAACGCAACTAGCATGGCACATGCTTGAAACGTAACCTTTTTATATACAGAAATGTACAAGAATAGACATGTAATAAAGATGTGAGCTAATTTGATTACAACACATCTTCGTTCTGAAAACATAGAAAACTACAACACCACAAAAGAATGAAGAGCTTTATCACGATACCTTCAAGCATCCAGCATATTTAAACCATGGAGAACATCCTTATATTTAATCTTCATATTCAACAAGGGGCCACCTGCCTCAGCTTGCTCCTTTTACTTTGGATGCTTTAGGCTCAGTAAACGCGACACCATTAATGGAATGTCGTGTGTACTGTAATTCCATTTCACCATCTTCAGCTTGACTCAGCTAACTTTGTGGCTTGTCTTCTTGAGAATTGTTAATTTTAACAAAGAAACTCTCTTCACCTTCTTTCCATATGTACTTATTCAAATTGTCTTTACACTTTAATACTCTGCTCACATTGCACACTTTGCCACCGCGCTTAACTGCACTATTAGAGTTGACCATGGACCCTCTTTCAGCCTTCCCAAATTTTGGGACACCCTTAGCTAGTAAACCTGCCTTGAGAATCCTCACCCAATGGCCCACTTCAAATGTGTGTGTTTTTTCACTTTCCAGTTTAAATAATATGCCGGCTTAGTTTTCTCCTTTTTCCTTCTAACTCACAGGGCAACTTCATCCTTACCAGGATCGGCCACTTTACACCCATAACTTTTTTTTTTTAAAACACCACGGGCACAACTTGGAATCCTGACCACTTCTTTTCAGTTGCTTAAACTGACTAGAACCAATCACCTCCTTTCAGTTGCTTAAACTGAGTAACATCAGTAATTGTATGTTGTGTAATTCGGTACATCCATCATTTCTCCCTCAATACATTTTCCAGTCACAACCAAAATTACGTGCTCATACAATTCTGTCCTTCAAAACACAGTTAGATCTTTCTACTTGCCCATTCCTTCGAGGTTCCTGCACGGCCAGATAATGCAATACTTGAGAAATCTCTCCATCTCCTGTGATTTAAGCTGAACCCATTGTATGTTACCAACCTTTCTAAGCATCCTTCTCTGGAAAATATTTCTTTAAAGAACTCAGTTACAACACTGGATGGGGCTTGTGCATTAAACTGAATCTAAGGCCATTTTGAGTGATAATCTACCAAACCAAAAGCAAAAAAGTAATTGTAAGATAAAGAAAAAAAATGGCCCAGTTAAATCGAAAATACGTTTTTCCTAAAGAAACTCTGACCATGCAATTGATTTTAAGGGATCAGGGACAACTCTTAGCATTTTCTTCCTGCTGATACACACCTCACATTCCCTTACCACTCTGTCCACCATTCTGTCTAAACTTGCCCACCAGAAACAAGATATAATAAGTCTCTTAATGGGTGGCATTCTAGGATGTCCTTCATGTGCCAGTAGCAAAATGTTTTCCTGCATCAAAGTCGGAGGAACACATTTCTCTTCCTTCAACAACATTCCTTCTTCTAATTTCAATTCACCAGGACCCTTCCAGGATGGCAACAATTCTGGAGATAAATGTCCTTTCCTAGGTCACCATTTTGCAACATACTTTTTAAATACCTACAACAACTCACCACTGTCTTCACTTTCTGCCCACTTCTTTTCAGCAATCCCCTCAGACTTACCAGACAAAATGGGGCTTATTTACAAGCCGCTTACACCACCTGTAATTCACTTGCTTCTTTCACGTTCTCTTAGAAACTCTGTCTGAGCAAAATTCCTCAAACATGTGTCTGATACACACATGGACCAGCAAATGAGAAAAAGTGTATCTTTGCTATCTGGAGCGGGTGCATTGATGATAGCATCAACCAAAGATTTCTTTGGCACCACACCCTCAGCCGACAAGGTATGACCTAAATATTCCTCTGAGTCAGAACAGAATTTACATTTGCTGCCTTTCAGGCTTGCTGCACATTTCTCTAGTCTCCTACAAAGTACCTTAATAGGAGTCATATCTTCCTGTTCATTCCTAAAAACATCAGAATGTCATCCTGAATTTCTTTGACGTAACTGTCCATATCTTTGACCATATGAAACATTTAGGCAAAATGAGTTCTTTCCATCTAAGCAGTTGTATGAAAATTAGGTATGACACTCTCTACATGGGCTTGCTGCCACTCTTTACTTTCATTGTTCATAGAAATGGAATACAACTAAATGAACATTTTTTAAGTTCTCTTGTCCACTGGATGGTTAGTTGTTGTCATAAGTGGAGGGTATGTATGGTTTTGGCCTTCTTAGTATTATAATTTGTATTTTCTTATCCATTTGCCTTGCCAGGTGCAGCCCCAGACAGGATGGACTGTCGGCAGAAATTACATGTTGGTAAGTAACTGAGTTCTAATAGGCTTTAGGTACTCTCCCCTTTCTTCCTCTCTCTACAACATACGGGATTACTTTCTCTTTCCCATTCCCCAGAGTACTCCCTTCTTTCCCTTTGTAATTCCTTTTAAACACACAATAGAAAATAAGAAAACCTCCTTGCCTGGTGCTTCCCAGGCTCGCCCTTTTGTGTTTTCTTCTACCCACAAGAGACTATTTTGCAACCGAACTCTTGTCGGAAAGAAAGGGTAAAAACCAATAAAGGAAGTTTTTTATTTCTCTTCTGTTTTCAGGGTCACTTCTCTGATTAGCGTAAAATCAGCAACAACCCTGTGGTTATATTGCTCATCTGCAGTTTCTATTTCTCATAAACCATCCTCCCGAATGACATCTCTTTCAGACTCCCTCCCACATCTTTTAACAAGTTCAAATGGCCTTCCTTTCCCTCCTCCATGTGCCGCACTTCCAGCTTTTGTACTGGGCACCCAACTGGGGTCACTCGCCCACTCAGTAGCATGACGGGAGAAGGCAGTGACTCCTGTCTCAGCATGGGCTGGAAACCGCAGTCAGCACTTTGGGAAGGTCTCCTGAGGCTGTTCTGTGGGGGTCTCACCCAGTCTCTTCTCCTGGAGCTCCTCCTTTGGATTTAACCTTCGTTCTCCTGTTTTCACCCAGCCACCTCCAAGGTCCTTCTTCTCTGTTAGTGTCATTTTTCTCCTCCTCTTCTACCAGTTTTTAAGCCTGGAAGGGAAAAAAGCCAGAGCCTTTTATCAGTGTTCGTCTCTATTTGTTTCTTAGTTTTTGTGTCCATCATCAATCTTAATTTTTTCTTCTTTTTTCCACAGTAGGAAGTGCTTCACGAGGAGTCATCGGGGCTAAAAGTTCAGGTAAGTTGCTGTTTCTGTCACAAAAGCATTGCTCTTTGGAAAATAGACATTGTAGAGACTAACTCAAAAGGCATGCTTACGAATAGGAAACACCCCTGTGGTGTAAGAAATGCAGTCAAAGGTCTTGAATCAATGGTCAATTCTATATGGTGGTAGGCAGACCATAGGTCCAAAGTTGAGAATACTTTGCCCCTTCATTTCATTTATATTAGGAAGCGGATGACAACCCACTACTATATTTGCATTATGCACTCTCAGATCTACACACAACCTCAAACTTGGGTCCATGTTTCTTGCTAAAACTATTGGGGAAACTCATTCTTATGATTCAGTCTCCTCAATTATACCTTCTTTCGCAAATAATCTAACATTTATTTCAACTCTTGCCTCACCTTCATTGGTACTCCTCTCAATTTCTACTTCACATATATGATATTTAGACAAAATTTTGAGTAAAAAATATTGGGAGACAGAAATAGGGGAAAATATTGTGGTACAGAAATATCGTGATACAGAAATATAATTGTCAAGAATATTGTTTTTCTAGGTATGTAATATGGTTCTTGAGAATATTGTTGTCAAAAATATAATTTTCAATTATATTGTTTAAAATATATAATTTTCTAATTATCTTAATAAGTGTTTGTTCATATATTTATTTTATGTGTTATTAATGTTTGTATAATTGTTAAGAATCTTTTTTAATATAGTTTGTAATTTAAATGATTTTTAATTTAATGGCTAATAGTAATTTACAGTGTTGTGGGGGTTGCTAGATTTGTAGGATTATAGGATGGGAATTTAATTAAGTAATAATAGGAATAGTAAATCATACCCCTCCAAAGTCCAACACTTTCCGTACTGTTGTACATACTGGAGTCGGAATAGTAAATCTTACCCCTCCGAAGTGCATCGCTTTCCTTACTGTTGAACAGACTGGAGTGGGAATAATAAATGTAATCCTTCTGAAGTATGTATATATGGCCGAAACGCATGGGTCATTTTTTCTCCTAATGCACTGATTGCACTTTGCACCTTATATGCAAGAAAACAATGCGAAAAAATAAGAAAATAAAAATGACTTCCTAAAGAGCTACAACCAGGTGTGATCTCGTTGCGTTGAGTGCTGCCTCTCTGTGTCCTTTGGTTGGTAATTGCGGTGCAACAAACGTAACAAGGGATACCGATTTCCATATATATCTATCTACGGGCAAGGGAGAACGGCAGGATCGAATTTGTGAGGAAGAAAAAATAAATATATATATATATAAATTATTTTTGGGTATCTTTTTTAAAGATATTAAGATATTAGTGTGAAACAATACTTTATTTTTGTACTAGCAGCCCGTCCCGACGTTGTCCGGGGGCAATGAGGCTTCCAGGTAGCAGGAACTCCCTTACCTCGCGTCATCCTACTGTGTGCTTGTCGGCTCATAGAAGGTGCGAACGGAAGGCCAACTATTTGTTCCTCACTCTCTCTGACACCACGTTAGGAGTTACCAATCCCCAATGAGGGTGCATCCTCCACTCTGGCCTGCAGCAGACGGCGACTTGGAGTATTAATAAACGTGCACCACACATGACAAACTGCCCTCGAATATGTGTACTCAGTTATTTATGGTCTCTGCTATCAGGACAACACACAATCTCAAGAGTAATCAGCGCCTGGGGCGCACAGCACAACTCTAAACGTCACTGCATTCAATCCCCAATGAGGCTGCATCCTCCACTCTGGCCTGCAACAGACGGCGACTTGGAGTATTAATAAACGTGCACCACACACGACAAACTGCCCTCGAATATGTGTACTCAGTTATTTATGGTCTCTGCTGTCAGGTTTGTGTAGCTCGGTCAAAATAGCCTTTTTACACGAGGGGCGTCGCTTACCTCGCGTCTTCCTCGGGGGCCGTCTCGGCCCCACGGCCCCACTGTCGCCGCCGCTCTCTTCCGCGCTCCTCCAGCCGAACGCAGCATTAGTTTTCCTCCCCACGGCTCTGCACATTTCAGTGAACCCGGTGTCGGTTCTGCGCCGTCTAAGCCCCACGGCCCCACTGTCGCCGCTGCTGTCTTCCACGCTCCACCCGCTGAACACCGCATTACTTTTCCTCCCCGAAATTTTTTCTTAGCCCCCCCCGAAATTTGGATCTAGTTGCGCCTCTGGATGGCAGCCTTTGAACCATCAACAGAAAGCAATGTGCACAGCATAACTGTCCCAAACAATGAAAAATACCACAAACTGCAAATTATTACGCAGACGGAGCCCATGTTTTCACCTGGCGCACGTGAGTAGTTCGGTCATTTTGTTAAAAGTTGTATTATGGGGGTTGTAGTTCCCGTTCCCGTTTTACATTAGGACATGCAAAACCACAACTATAAGAAAGCCAGGAAACAAACAGAAATGGTAATCTACTCCCACCTGCCATGATAAGGTACTGACACAACCAACAGAGCGGCATTTACGGACGCACAAGGTCACCGCTACTCCAGAGACAAACTATAACTTTCCACCTTGTAACAAAGGCAGCGGGACTGCTCTGCGTTAGCACTTCCTCTGTTCGGAAGGTTGGAAAGTTGCTCTTTCTTGCAAACATGTTTTCAAGGGAGCAACAGAACATCATGCTCCGAGCCCTGACTGTAGCCCATGGGCTGTCATGGAAGACGTAAATAATAACCCCTGCATTCCTCCCATCGGCGATGTATTTGGCGAGCTGTTTGCCGTGGCACCAAACGCTCAGTTTCACGTCCGAGCAGGAACTTAAACGCCGTTTTTAAGGGGGTTGGGCGTAAACAGAAACACGAATATGACAGTGGACGCCTACCGTAAAACTTTCCATCCAGTCAGGGGATCCAAGTCAGAGAGTACATCCATTGTAAGGCGCCGAGGGGGGTCAGCAAGCAGCACCCAGCGCCCAGAGGACGACACAAAACAACAGCAATGGTAGTATCCTCCTCGCACTCCTGATGATGTCAGCACGTTAGCGCACACGGCCGGCACTACTTCCAAGGGACTACTTTTTTTTGTAAGGTATATTTTTTAAACAACGTATATTTTTTGGGGGTATATAGCCTATGTCACTCTGCAGACCCTGCCAATTCCAATGATGTATTGGGTGTTTGGATTGGCGCTGTGGTTCCCGAGTTTACCCGCCTCAAAGGTTCCCAGTTCTTACTTTATAATAGTAGTATAGATTTACCATTAGAAGGATAGGGAAACAATACTTTTTGTAAACAATATTTTTGACTCAATATTTTTTTTACATAATATTATTGTTGTTGATATTGTGTCAGTGATCTACAGGTATAGCATCCTTCTTAATCTTAATCTTATGTGAATAACCTAGTTTGCCAAATTTATCAGTGGATGCATTTGAAAATAATCAAGCTCTTATCATTCAATTCTGCCTCAAGTAACACTGGTTCCTTGCTTCTGGGATTCAAAATTATGCCTAGCTTCTATAGATCTTTCCACCTCAACATATTCACACCTTTTATCACTACATACAATTTTATTTGAAAATAAGTACCACGTTCTCATAACCAATAATGTCAATGGTAGATCCATCAAAGCTTTTTTGCCAATATGTCAAACATTTTAAGTTCGTCTAACTTAAAATCACTTTCACACTTTTCCAAAAAGTTCTTCCTCGTGATTATTTTTCATGGAGAACCTGAGTCTAACATAAGTTCCAATTCTTTCTCCACGATCTTTACAAAGGTGGGCCTCTAAACTCCTGGCCTCCTTTACATTTGCTAAAATTCTTTGTTGAAAATACTATACCCATATAATTCTTTTCTTCCTTTCTACACTCAACCCTACATCTCACATCCCTTCTATTAGACAATCAATCTATTTCTTTTTTAGACAAACTTAATTAGCTCTTCTGTTTCTGGGCCCTTTGTGTTTAATTTCCTAGCTCTGGGACACTCGAGATGGAGTAGCCAGGCGCTCTATGAATTTCCCTATTATTATTGATACAATCAGTTTTAAATGTATGTGTCACAGCAATTTTCTTCAAATCCTTATACACCTGAGCAAAAAAGTGTGCTATACTTCCTGCACTCCTTAACCACAGCAGGACACTGAAGAAATGAGGCAACGTGATTGGTGCTTCCATGACTATAACCCACTACTGATTTCTCTATTTTCTTTTCTTTGTTGTTGCAATGCACAGAAAACATCCACTTTTTAAATTGCTCTAATGCGTTTGCCATAGTTATGCATCTTCCTACCTGGAGTCACCCATAACTCGCAGCTGTTCTTGGATTTTCTTGATTCTGACCAGTACAATAATTTGATCTCTAATCATCTCATCAGTGATAGCTCCAAAACTTTAAATCAGAGAGAGAGATCTCTCAAAGTCATAAGGAACTTATCCAAGCGTTCTCTCTCTTTTTGAGCTCTGGTATAAATTTAGGGTATACAATTTAAATCTATTCAATGCTATGCTAGAAGTTGGTTTGAAACTGTACTCTATTCTTAGCAAATATTGCTCGAAAACATCAATGTCTCCTTGTCGTTCTTGTGGCATAACTTGTGGCAACGTTCAGAAAAAACACATGCCCTTCTGATTCTAAGCGATGTAACAACATTTTTTCCCTCTCTGCAGCCCTTCTTTCACCATCAATGGGCTTCGTATACGTGATTATTTTCCTCAATCATTGTACTCACGGAACAGTAGGATCTCCTTTGCTTTGTAAAAACTTTGTCGGCGGATCAAACTATATGCTGAACACAATGTGAACACTCCTTTGGAATGACCCAAAATAGTAAATAAGATGACACTCATACACTTATCAGTTTAAATATTCTCTTGAGCCGTTTCCTGAACACACAAGTGTGAAATATTCCCTTTATGATCCTGTGCCTACGTCAGGCGTCCTATGTGCAGGCAGCACGTCTATTGCTATGTTGTGTCGCTGGCGCGTGTTAAGTCCTTTTAGGATGCATGCGATGTGTGCAGTTACTACAACAGAAAACCAGCACGCGGCAATGGACTTTCAAATAACGCAGTAAGTGCAGTTCATGAATCCATCCATCAAAAATCGTATAGCCAACAATCTTACAAGTGTTATGTTGTTACCATCTAAGTACATTGAGATTAAAGGCTTTGCTATGCAGGATCCACTGTACCACCTACCAATAACGCCCAAATGACCTCTTGTGAGCTTTGATATCAGTAAACAACTAAAATAAGATGTGCACAAGGGGATCATTCAATGCACCGTTTCTACGTCCTACTTCTAATGTAATGAATTGAGTATACATCAAAAAAGACAACTAGCGTTGCCTTTTAAATATATGGGAACCCAATGATCTTACGCGTTCGGGACATGGTTGGATGTCACTGGGTATGATGATGGCTAAGAGAAACATAGCGCAGAGATGGGGTGGAGCGGAGAGGCCTACATTGGTGGCTTGGAAGAATGATATGGATGCAGCCATGATTTCAGAGAGGGCGGTGTTTCGCAGTAGGGGCTGTCCCAAAAAATGGAATAGAATGGGGGGGGGGCATGGAATGCATATAGAGGAAACATCTGCGAACCTCCTTCAGATAATGACGATACTAGTTCAGATTCGGATTAGGCCCCTAGGAACAATGCATGCTGTGAGAAATCTGACCTCAACTGTTGGAATAAGGTATCTCTGTCATTATAAAATAATTTAAACTGTTTCTGCTGGAAGGATACTGTGCAAAATGTAGGGTGTATACTTAATGAAAGTTGTGATGTATTATTTTGAAATGTGAATACAAATATTAAAAAAAAAAAAAAAAAGACAACCAGGCAAACGATTTATAGAAATACAGGAGAGGGGGAGAAATCATTACTCAAAGACTCCAAGAAGGAGCTCAAGATAGAAAATGTTTTAATTCAATAAGACAAAAAAAATAAAACAGTTCAAACCACTTGTTCAATGAATTGGAATGGGAGTTGCATGTTCAAGCATACAGCACCGTTGAACCTGAAAAAGATTCAAAGCAGCAAAGTCAGTGGAAACTCCTGTGTGATAAATAAAGTGCTGATTCACTCTTGTAAAAGAAATCCATCATCAACTAGTATGTCAGTTAGTAAACATTACATAATCATTGATTAATACAAATCTTGTTTCTGAGGAACCACAAAGGGGAATGCATCGACATTTCAGTCGCTGTTATAATTAGGGCTCCTGGATTTATGGTATTTGTTTTTCAACATTTCTATCTGTATCTATCCATATTTATTTTTTACCCAACTTTTTGGTATCTATCCATATTTGTTGAATGTTTTGAGAGCAAATGGAGTCATATTATGGTATATTTCCAAGTTTATTTAACTGAAAAAATGTGCACTTTAACTTTGATGCCCGTCGCATTTAGCAAAAGTAACAAAAAACTACACCCATGGGTAAATAATAGCATTATATACAAATGAATGTTAATCTATGCTTGTATTTAAGGACATCTCTTCCCATTTTTTTACCTCCCCATGCTGTCTATGTATTCGGCTGGAGGCCTGGAATTCATGAAGAACAGCATGGAGAGTCTTTCAGCAGAAGAAGCACAATTTCCTGTATTTTTCTACTTTTAAAAATAAATACAAACACCGATGACTGTAAAAACATACCTCACGAGGATGTCGATGACAGCACAGAGTAAAGACAGCGCAAAAACAGAGTCAAGATACTTCAACAGACGAATGAAACAAAACAAAACGTGGATACGATAAATGACTAGCACGACCTCTTTTTGGGAAAAGGTCTGGTCCCAACATGCCTTAATTTTTCACTCCCAGTTCCCATTAACTCCTTTAACACTTTTTCTAGCTAGCCTTTCTGAAGATATTCACTCAACTTTTACCAATTTAAAATTGTTAGACCTTATGTTGGCTTTAGCTAGTCAACAAATTAAACTTAAGTGGAAATGTCCTTCCGAAATTTCTTACAAGGCTTGGTGTTATAATGTGTGCCATTGTCATAGGTTGGACAATGCTTTTACTTAATGGCACTGCCCTTCTGTAAAGAGAGTTTTAAATTGGTTACCATTAACTTCCTTTTTAGATACTGCTCGTAATTATCCTAATTGGACTTACTCAGAAATTTTGAAAGCACCGTAAGATATTTATTTCTCTGCAGTCTGTTTCACTGTATTCATTTCCTTTTTTCTTGCTTTATCTACTGTTATTCTATTTTACAGTGTATAATATATATTGGGCTCCCGGTTTTATGGTATTTATTTTTTTGGCCATTTCCGTCTGTATTTATCCATATTTATTTTTTGCCCATTTTATCTGTATTTATTCATATTTATTTTGTTTTTTGCGTAGAAATGAAGGTGTAAAACTGTAGATTTCCATATCTATCTAACTGATTGACGTGCACTCATTGTTTGATGTCTGTCGTGTTTTAGCTATTTAAACTGCCAAATATTACATAAAAATACCTACACTGGTAAATACTAGTATAATGCCATACATTATTGTTGACATATGCCATTATTTAAAGAAATTTCATCCTTTTTAGGTCTCGCCTATCCCATTCCGCAAGGAATGGATAGGACGAGACTATTGGGGCTAAACTTAGAGCTAAACTAAGGTCTCAAAAATGCGGATTTCCAGAAGTGCATGTGGTCTTGTGACCGCGCTTCTATCCGCCTGCCTCGCAGCAACACATGAAAGCCATTTGTTGCTTGTTCACACTTCGTTCACGGCCGCGAGGCCGTGCGTGCTTCAAAGGGATTCTCCTCCCCTAATTATTCACTGCCCACGGCCGGCGGTACTTTCACTTTCACGGCCGCCAAGCCGTGTCTCGCATTTCTCCTCCCCACATTTACAGTTCTCTCCCTCGTGTGCTTCCCCCAACATACCCCCTGCCCAACGGTGTGTGTTGCTGTCCGTTACGTTTTCCGCCCAATTTGTGTGCCCTCTAGTCTGTCTGCTTTCCCTCTTCACCCACCACCCTCCTGAACTCTTGTTGGCTCGTGTGCTTCCCCCGTAGCTAAAATTCCCCAGACCCCTCCATGCTCTGTGCCGTATTTAATACCCCATTCTGCCTTGATATCTGTTTTTCCAGGAGGAGATGCATTTATTTTCCTGGGCGCACCATGGCTTGCTTCGTCGAGGGGCGTATTTTCCTGGGCGCACCATGGCTTGCATCGTCGAGGGGCGACATTCTTTCCTTGAGCCACACAATGGTTGTACCAAGTCACACATGCGGCTGAATGTTAGGTGGCCATCTAAAGCGCAACATCGTTAAAAAATTAGTAATTTTACTAAATGGCAGCATATCTGTTGCATTAATCGTGCATGACTCTCTCTATTAAGGTTCGATGGTGCGGGCATAATTAATAATATTACCTTAATAGCTATAAACTGTTTTAAAATGATTCCTAGGGAGAGCGCTGGTAAACTCGTTGAGTTTCTTATGATGGTGTATTATTTTAGCCTAGGGTCATCTGACTAGTGGAGTTTTGTCACCCGTAGTAAATACATTGCTTCACTTACATGCCCAGCTTTTGTTTTGCTTTTTGACAATGAAAACAGTTTTAGTGATAGTCCCGTGGCATTATCGTGTGTAATCTGACACTGAACTTTACCGGACCAGAAAGTATGCTTGTCTTTCATTGTAGCTTGGCTTTTTCTGACTGCCTCGGCAAGCTCCCATCCTATTGTGGCTCTTATCTTTCTAACATGATTTGGCCATGCCAATCTGCCTCATTTGTTTGTAATAGGAAGGAGGGGTTTGGTGTATATACTATGATATATAACGAAGGCATTTCTCCTCCCGGCCGTACTTTTTTTTCTACTCCCCCCTAATTATTCACGGCCGCGTTGCCCAGAGCTGCCACTTCTCTTTTTTTGTGCACACCTTTTTTCAGTTTTTTTTCTTTTTGCTTGCATTTTTTATCACCTCTCTCTTTCCACTCGCCATCTACCTCCCTCCGCGATCTTTCTCGCTCTCTCCCTCCTGTCTCACCCCCTCTCTTCTTCTCCACCGAGTCCTCCCCCGCCCCCCTGCCCTCCCCACTGTCTCTTTTCACGCCGCTCTCTCTTCTCTTTCTCCCCTCCGTTATGTCACAGGTTGTTACCCGCGGAGTGAGACCGGCCGGGTGAGACCCGGTTGAATCAGTGTCTCTCGCCTGTCAGCCTCTCACCCCATCCCTCCCACCCCTCCGGTCCCTTCCCAGCCTCTCCCCATCCCTCCCTTTCATCGTGCCCGCGGCATCTTCCCCATGGACCCCACACTTCCGGTCCGATTCCGCTCCACATCTACCTTTCCTCCCCTTCCTGCCCCCCATTCCCTTTCAGTATTTCTCTTTTCATCCCCTCTCTCACGTTCCCTCGTGCCGCCCTTCCACCCCCTCTCTCTCTCCCCACCTCTCCACTGACGCTGCTTCTGCCACTGTTCTCCCTCCCTGTCTCGTCTTCTCTCCCTTCGCTTCTTCCCAGTCTTTCCCGCCCTCTTTCCCTCCAGCTCCCATTTTACCATTATCTTTCTTCCTATCTTCCCCTCTCGCTCTCTTTCACTGCCCTTCCACTCTCTCTCATTTTCCTCTCTTACCATCTCTCTCTTCTCCGTTCCCGTGGACTCTTTATTTTTTTCCCCTCTTCATTCACTTTCCTTTTCCAATCCACCCCTGCTTTCTGCCACTCCTCTCTCTCATGCCACCAGCCTTGTTGAGTGCTGGTACACTCCCATTCAAAGTATTATTGCACCTCTACTGAGAAATTAAGGTACTCTCCCTTATGAGTTCTAGAGTCGCAGGCACTGAGTACCGGACAGTACCTGTCCACTCATGTCACTATGCTCAACCGGAAGCTATATGGAAATGCACGTGCGTATGTTCTTTCACATATGAAGCAGAGCTTTGGTGACTGTAGCGCCTTGCCTTCTTCTCGGTATCAACTTTCAAATGGGTGCAATATTGTGATTTCGTTATTTTGTGTTTAATGGCTGAAACAGAAATGTCGAAAACGGCAATGGATTAATGTGTATAACAGCGCACTACGCCAACATAGTGGCATATATATTTTTTCGGTTTACACATTGTCATGTGCGTTGACAAGAATTTGACCGAAATTACAAAAACATACAGAGGGATTTGCATGCAGACCGCTTTCAAATTAACTCTTTCAACAGAGTGTTTATGATTTTCTACACATTTTGTTTAGCGTGAACTTGACCCGAATGCACTGGAGCAGTGTACAGGAGCACCAGTTACATTACACAAGGGCACACATTCATGTGTTTTTTTTTTTTTTTGTTAAGTATCGAGACTTTAAGTGATTTGCCCAGAATCACAGGATTTTGAGCTGCGGAGAATCAAGCCTATCTCACCACTTCTAAAATCAGCACCGCTGGCCGTAAGCCCACATTTTCTGGCCATTTTCTACAAACTTTTTTTTGGGCCAGTGCACTATATCGAAATATTCCATTTCATCAGACTTTGCACTTATCCTCCCATAGTAATCAAAAATGTAATTTTCCGTCTCAGTGCTTTAAAATAAGTGTGATTAAAAACTTACTTCTACACTTTATATCAATGGTTTCCAGCCACCATAAATGATTTTCAATAAATGGCCGACATTGAGAATACAAAGATATTGTGTCTGGTGAACAGAGGGACTTTTTTGCCCCGTTTTTTCTAGGTGCCCTCACTCTATCCATCTATCTATCTATCTATCTATCTATCTATCTATCTATCTATCTATCTATCTATCTATCTATCTATCTATCTATCTATCTATCTATCTATCTATCTATCTATCTATCTATCTATCTATCTATCGCCCTCACTCTATCTCTCTATCGCCCTCACTCTATCTTTCTATCGCCCTCACTCTATCTATCTATCGCCCTCACTCTATCTATCTATCGCCCTCACTCCATCTATCTATCGCCCTCACTCCATCTATCTATTGCCCTCACTCCATCTATCTATCGCCCTCACTCCATCTATCTATCGCCCACACTCCATCTATCTATCGCCCTCAGTCTATCTATCTATCTATCGCCCTCAGTCTGTCTATCTATCTATCACCCTCACTCTATCTATCACCCTCACTCTATCTCTCTATCGCCCTCACTCTATCTCTCTATCGCCCTCACTCTATCTATCTATCACCCTCACTCTATCTATCACCCTCACTCTATCTCTCTATCGCCCTCACTCTATCTCTCTATCGCCCTCACTCCATCTATCTATCGCCCTCACTCCATCTATCTATTGCCCTCACTCCATCTATCTATCGCCCTCACTCCATCCATCTATCGCCCACACTCCATCTATCTATCGCCCTCAGTCTATCTATCTATCTATCGCCCTCAGTCTGTCTATCTATCTATCACCCTCACTCTATCTATCACCCTCACTCTATCTCTCTATCGCCCTCACTCTATCTCTCTATCGCCCTCACTCTATCTATCTATCACCCTCACTCTATCTATCACCCTCACTCTATCTCTCTATCGCCCTCACTCTATCTCTCTATCGCCCTCACTCTATCTCTCTATCGCCCTCACTCCATCTATCTATCGCCCTCACTCCATCTATCGCCCTCACTCCATCTATCTATTGCCCTCATTCCATCTATCTATCGCCCTCAGTCTATCTATCTATCTATCGACCTCAGTCTGTCTATCTATCTATCTATCTATCTATCTATCTATCTATCTATCTATCTATCTATCTATCTATCTATCTATCTATCTATCGCCCTCACTCTATCTATCTATCGCACTCACTCTATCTATCGCACTCACTTAATCTATCTATCGCATCACCACAGTATGACTAAGCACCACCACAGCATCACTCAGGGGCACCTCAACATCACTATGCGCTACCTCAGGATCACTGAACGCCACAGCATCACTAGTCGCCACCACAACATCACTCAGCGCCACCACTGCATCAATCTGTGCAACCATTCAACAACAACTGGTTCAAATATGTTCTCTCAATGTTTCAAGCTTTATTACAAATGTCACAAAAAGATGTTAATATTTCACTTCTGTTCTTGGATTTTCGTCACAATAAAATACACTGAACATAATCTTCACAAAAGTTATTTACAAAAGTTTAAGCATTGCCATTATAAATAACAATAACAATAAGATTTAAGTATTAATTATTAAAAAAAATTACAAGCCATTGTTATTTGTAATATTAATACATCTAAGTCACGTAAATACAACACATATTGCATTACAAATGCTATAGGTGTCACATTTGCGAAAGGTATAACTATGGGCATTGTAAATGACAAAGCTATTAATTTCACTATTTTCAAAACCAACACGTAATAATAAATGTGTCATTTACAATACCAATAGCTCAAACTTTCCTAATGCGAGACCTATTGCATTGCAAATGCTTGTTTAAATTTCTCATGCTGTCCATCTGCTTAGCTGCTGGCCAACAATTCATTAAAGACAGCACGAAGAGTCACTTAAAAGAAGCACAATTTCCTGTATTTATCCACTTTTAAAAATAAATGCAGACAGAAAACACATTGTTTTCTGTCTGTATTTGTCTGTAAAAATCCGTAAAAACGGAAAACCGGGAGCCTTATTTCTATAATACATAACTAGAAATGGCGTTCAGGGTGATGCGCTCCTCAGGAGCGATGGGTCCCGAAGAATTACCAATCACAGTTTTAAAACAAAATTGTATACTGTGGAGTAAAATTCTTTATCCGGTGCTCAAGTATTGCTGTGAAAACAAAATGGTTCCCCCCTCTTGGAAGGGGAGTATAATAGTCCCTCTGTTCAAGAAAGGAGATCGAGATGCTCCTCACAACTATCATCAAATTGCGCTTCTTGACACAGTGGGTAAAGTTTTTGCTAAATGCATCTTGACCCAAATTAATGACTGGGTGGATGCGGTTAAAATTTTACAGTTGGAGCAAACCGGGTTTAGGACAAAGCATGGAACAGTTGATAACCTAACTGCACTACAGGTAATAAATGAAAAATATGTTAAAGTTAGAGGAGGAAGGGTGTATACAGCCTTTATAGATTTCTCCACAGCATTCGATAAAGTAGATCGTATTTTGTTGTGGAGAAAACTGTCAGGCCTGGGTATGCCGGCCACCCTTTTGGAGTTAGTTCATGCTCTCCATACGGATACTTGGTGTAAAGTCCTAATCAGGAGGGGAAAGCGGTGTCTCCCAAACCATCCCTACTGCAAATTGCCTAAAACAAGGATGTCTATTGGCTCCTCTACTTTTCTCCTTATATATCTTTGATCTTCCTCACAATTAGGCTCAAAGTGAGGGCATTGCCTCGTTACTCAGGGGAAAACCGATTGCATGTTTACTTTATGCAGACAGCAATAATATTATTGGATCTAATGCCTAGGGGATTAAAAAGTCATCTGTAGGCACTTCATAAATTTGCAGAGGCCCACTATTTAAAGATTAATACACATAAAAGTAAAACCATGTGTATGCACGGAATAAAAAAGTTGCAGTACGGGAATTTCGTATGGTCTGTGGGTGGCCAAAAATTGGAACTTGTACAATCTTACACTTTCTTGGGGAAAATGGTGTTTGGCAACCGAAGTGACAAAGCACATATAGAAAATAACATCCGTAAAGCTACTATGCAGGGGGAAAGCTTGGGCTACCTCTATTGATCTACTGTAAAAAGACACTTTGCACTTTTATTAGAGGTTTTTCATGCAAAAATCCCTGCTTCGCTGTTGTATGGTATTGAATTGCTCGATGTAGAGAAATGGGGCTTTTTAAATACAGCAGAAGGCCAAGTTTTAAGGAGCCTAGCCTCAGTCAACTCCGCTTGCCCTGTGGCTGCCCTCAGGTTAGAATATGGTTTAAGTAGTTGGGTACAGGGTCTTGCGGGGATAGTGCGATGAGTTGTAAGCCTGGTAAAGGGCGATCCTGGCACACTAAGATTTTTAATTCAGAAAGAAATATTAAAAAGTTTAAAAGAGAAGTCATTAATTCTTAAAACTTTTTAGACTACGGTTCATTTTCTACAACTGGATGAGTCTCTGCTCTTCATCCTATTGTCATATCAATTAAGGGCCACTTTGAAACAGGCCACTTGGTAATTAAGTTTCACAAGGGATAGGGAAGCTCGCATTTTAAAGAGAGGTATCCACCCGGCCATAAACTACTGAGCGATAAATAAAGTACAAGACTATATTTCCTGGAACCTGCCCCATGGAGTGCGCCGCTTTGGGATATTATTGAGGCAGGGTATGCTCCCTTTAAATACTGTACTGTTTAAATGGTATGGTTCTTCATCGATTTGTAATTTGTGTAATAATGCCATTCAGGATGTTAATCATGTGCTATTTATTTGCCCCGCTTTATTATTGTGTCGACGTACATGGATGAGACCAATTTGTTTAAAATTATCTATTCTCTCGACCTCTGCACTAATTGATTCTATTTATGAGCCACCAAATGAAATGTTCAGTCATAGGATTTTTAACTTTTTTAAGTGTTTTTTAAATTTGTATTAACGCTCATTATATGAAGGGAGCAATTAATAACTCTGGTTTTAACGTGAAGTTATGTAGTATTAAGGGCATAAAGGATATTTTAATTATTTCATATTGTATAAAATATTTTAATGTTTTGTATTTGGAGATTTTCATTGTCGGCCTTTGCTTCTGATTGTAGAAACTATGTTGCGCAATTTTTTTTTATATGTTGTTTGTCTTTCAGTTTATGTGGATCTTTTTGGAGTTCCAAGATCATAAATAAATAAACTTGAACTATAATACTGTTAAGAATTGGTCTTCTTTTCATATCCTTCCCCTTTTCCCTCCCCTTCTTTATTCCCCAATATTCTCCATGATTGTTAACCAGCTTCTCTTCTCATTTATAAATGTGTATGCTTAGTCTTTTTACAATGCATATCAATTGTTGTTGTTAACTTTTTGTCTACTACTGTTATTTATTTCTCAATAAAGCTGCTTTAACTTAAAAAAAATAGAGACAGGAAATGCATTGTTTTCTGTTTGTAGTTAGTTGTAAAACTCAGTTAATATGGAAAACTGGGAGAGTTAGTTATAATTAATAAGCATGACCATCCTCATGACACTGTTTAGAGTTTTATTATTTAAACCCTCATGATTTGGGTTTAGAAGTGATTCAGAATTGTTCTTACAATTTGCCAAACATGGGTGGCCATTAATAGTGTTTAAATGGTAATTAACACTAACTTCAGGATGGAGTGAATCAAAGAAAAGAATCTACTTCAGTGCTCCCGGACTGCATCTAAATCAAAATCATGGGGGTATTAATAATTAAACTCTAAGCAGCAGGTGCAGTGCCACCATGGCTCAGGGATATTAGGGATCCGATGCACTTAAATTATGGTTGTATTTTATTGACAGCAAATGGTTGAGGGCAATTCACTTCGCTTGCATCAGGAACCATGGTACCGTTGCTGCACAACTAGTTCCTCTCCTATGGGGCTCGAAGCTGTGATCAAGAGCTGCAAGGCGCGTGCTGCAGGGTTTTTAGGGCTATAGGGCAGGAAAATAATTAAGTAATCATTAGCAAGTTATTATTAATTTATTATTATGTAATTTATTGGTAATGATTTTGATTGTGTAATAATTATATTTCTTAATTATATTTTAGGTGTGGGCTGCTGGGTTTATAGGGGTATAGGGTGGGAAGTTAATTAAAGTAGAAATAACAGCTAGTTATTGATTAATTACTAAATATTTAATTTACTATTAATTATATAAATTGTGTAGTAACCTTATATTTTAGTTACATTGTGCTGGTGGGTTTGTAGGGATATAGGGTGGGAAGCTAAATAATTAAATAACACATTTTCATTTATTTATTATTAATTGTTTAATTGATAATTATGTACATTACCTAATTCTTATTTGTTTTAGTTTTATTTTAGTTGCGACTAGCTAGGTTCAAACGGGCATAGAATGGAATGTTAATTAGGTAATAATTAACCCAATTATTCATTGCTAACTAATTAGTTACTTGATTATCAATGATGCATATTGTGTTATACTTATTTATTTAAGTTATATTTTAAGTGTGTGCTGCTAGGGTTGTAGGGGTATAGTGTGGGAAGTTAATGAAGTAATAAATAATAATAATTGTTTTAAATTGATCATTAATTATTAAATAATTTAATAGTGATGTAAATTGTTTAATGTTGTTCATTATATATATATATAAATTTTTTTCTTTTCTTCTTGATTAGTTAATAATGCACACAATGCAATTAACAGAACTGGACCATGGCTGCGAGGCTCAGAAGAAGAGAGCCCATCCGAAGCGGTGCTGTGTCGTGGCCCTGTGGGTTTATGGGCCCAATGCACCAATTTATGCACTCAATTATGGCTGTATTTCCTGTCCAGCCAGTGAACATAGGTGGTACAATCTACCTTGCCAGTAAAAGGGCCCAATGCTAAGCCTTTGCCCACCTCCCCTGGGACTCTCAGCCATGGTGCATCTCTGAGAGGCCTAAGGGAGTGTGGTTCCTTGCCAAGGTCTAACAACACAGGACCTTAGCAGAAAGGCCCAGGTAATGATGACCCTGGCAGGATGTAGCTATCATTAGTGCAGCAGTTGCAGTGGCACCGGAGTCCAGTGGCATTAGATACCAAATGTACCCAAATTATGGCTGTATTTTGAGGTCTAACCTGTGGACGGGGGAAGGGGATGGCCAGTTCCCATTGCTTGCATCAAGGCCCATGCCACCATCACTGCTGGACTGACCCCACTCTCGCTGGCGTAAGAAACTTGAGGGGGCCCCTATTGAAGGTACAATGAGGGGCCCCCTCTGGATTAACGTGGGAGCTCTCCAGCCAGAGTTCTCAGGTGGCCCCCTGAACCTTGGGGCCACCCCCTTACCGCGGGGGATGCGGGGGCCTGTATTACGCCAATGCCGCTCTCACCGCCCTTGCATCCATGATAAGGCTCTGCACAGCACAGGAGAGTCACAGCTCCCCTAGGCCTCAAAGCCATGGTCCAGCGCTGTGAGTCCCTGAGAAGTGGGGCGGCCTGGTGTAGGATTGCTCTTATT
This sequence comes from Lissotriton helveticus, assembly GCF_964261635.1. Lineage (NCBI taxonomy): Eukaryota > Metazoa > Chordata > Amphibia > Caudata > Salamandridae > Lissotriton > Lissotriton helveticus. The sequence goes on along the minus strand of NC_136072.1, from coordinate 50,874,877 downwards.
TCATGCTTTTGGTAATTCCAAAATGTAAATCCGTATTTGTAAAGCGCAAACTACTCACCCTTATGGGTCTCAAGGCGCTGGGGGCCGTTGTGGAAATTAAGTGAGCTAATGCCCAGAGTCACATGGTGCTGGGCTGAGCTGCCGCCGGAGCCGGGGATCAAACCGTGAGCCCTGTGCTCCGAAGTCAGCTGCCCTGGTCGCTGCGCCACACCTCTGCACCCGGTGGTGAGCTCCCACAAGCCACCAAATGTACATCTTCCGGCTTGCCTCATTTCTGGAATCTTACTTTGTTCCCAATCACCCAGAATCAAGCATTGGAACCTCCAACATACAGAGTCAGCCAGGGAGACAAGTGTGTTGGACGATGCTGTGCAGTCCTGGTTCCTTTAGCTCCATCTGCCTCACTCCTGATTGGTCCTACTCACCAGGCTTTGTGGAACTTGTGCCAGACGCTTGGCTTCTGATTGGCTCGCATCCTTATCTACAAACTAGGACATAGGTAGTGTAGAGAGCCTCCTCCTTTCTTTGCTGAGGTGCTCTCCACATGGCCCCTGGAGCTCAGTTGATATGTTCCTTCTGCTGAACTTCAAAAACTTGGCAAAAAATTGTTGCACAACTATTATAAATTCAGATTAGTAATATTTGTCACATTTTTTGCTTTACGCCAACTTGTTGGTCTTACAGACCAGTGGTTAACCCTATTTTATTATAACTCTTTGTTTTATGTATTTCATTACATCTGGATCCGGTCCTAAATATCTTCAAATATGTTCCATCTTGACCTCTTTGTTCGGCTACTAATCGCGGTCTGGTTGTCACTCATTTAAAAAAGGCGACAGCGGGTGGCCTTGACTCTAGTTTGATAGTTGCCAAACCCTGGAACTGTCTTCCTCTCCCAATCAAAACAATTAGAAATTTTATTCAGTTCAGAAAAGCTTAAAAAAACTTCTTTTTTTGTAAAGCATTTTATTGATTTTCCAAACCTTATAACATACAATGCGTAAACCATGAACGTCTTCTGATCTGCTCTTTGTCTTGTCTTGTTTTATTATCAGGAAACCCTTCCGAGAGGCACTTGCGCCATACAAATTACAAAAACATTCTGGACTTTTTTGTCCCTTGTGTTTCGAGTGATAGACGGTGTAGCGATGGATGCTCCGATTGGGGAAACATCCTTTACAACGCAACCGCTACAACACGGTTGCGTTACGACGCAGCTTTAACAACAAAAGTCGTTACAACGACTTTCGCTGGAGGGCGCTCTAGGATAGGGGATAGTTTAATTTATTATCCAACACCTTCCCTACTATCCACGGGGACTGGTGTTGGAATAGTAAATTAAACTATTCACTATCAGCGCCCCCCAACGCAAGTCGTTGTAACGACTTGCGTTGTTAAAACTGCTTCGTAAAGGGAGGCGTTGTAACGGTACTCGTCGTACCGTCATACATCCCTCCGATTGCGTAAGACCTTGGGTGGGGACGAAGAAGGGGTGCATCAGTCCAGGCCAACAGGTCCCGAGGAGCAACAAAGGCTATACTTTGGGTATTACTAGCACCTCGGTTTCTGTTTGAACTTATCTTCAGTGTGTTGAAGTAAGGCAGTTTGTCAAAGGGTCTGATTTAGATCTCGGCGGACGGGTTACTGCATCAAAACATTGACGGGATATCCCGTCTGCACGAATATAAATACCATTATATCCTACGGGATTTATATTTCGGCGGTCTGTATATCTGTCACCGTTGTGACGGTGTTACCCGTCCACCGAGATCCAAATCGTTCCCAAAGTCTTTCTATGTTGTGCAGGGTTCATATTTGCATCTGGATTAGACAGGTTGAATAGAATTTGAGGGTTGTCAACACTCGTAAAAAACTAACCACTGAGGGTTCTATTGGAATGGATTTAAAGCAATGGGGGCAGGGCTTTACCCCTGTGGTATTCCGCTTAGGCGTGGAATGTAAAGGTGGTAACGTAGTTATTGGCTAACGGTGTAATGATGTAATGCATTTGATGACTTGGCTGCCCAGCCACACTTCATCTAGGTTTTTATCAAGATGGAATAATTGATGGTATTGTAAGCTGCTGACAGGTCAGTAAGAGGATCACGTTCAGACTCCTCACCCACGCACACAAGGCTCTCCACGACATGGGCCCCGAATACCTCAACAACCGCCTCTCGTTCTACACCCCCACCCACCAGCTACGCTCTGCCAGCCTTGCCCTCGCCACCGTCGAACGGATCCGCAGAACCACCACCGGAGGAAGATCATTCTCCTACCTTGCAGCCAAAACATGGAACTCCCTCCCCACACACCTACGACTGACCGAGGACCATCTAACCTTCAGGAAACACCTCAAGACCTGGCTCTTCGAGCAGTAGCGACACTCCCCCCCTCTCCCTCCAGCACCTTGAGACCCTCACGGGTGAGTCGCACGCTCTATAAATTTATTGATTGATTGATTGAAATATCAGTCCCATATCAGCGATTTACAGCACACTTAAGACCCTACAGAACACACACAAGTGTGTCCTATATGCAGGGCCACTCGAATTATGTGATTCTGCGGCCGCTGTGTTTTTCACATAATTATGGATTTGTCACATAATCCATCATCAACTGCATAATTTGCAGCTTTAAAATAAAAAATTGTTTCTAGCTCAAATGGATAAAAAGTTACTAAAATCCGGTGACACCTGTTGCTGTGCACCGGAAGGCACTTCGCAAAGCTTGACGTTCACCTTTCAAATGCATATTGCTGTATGTGGGTGTTAAACTAGTACTAACATGGTTGAACCTTTGCCTAGACTGTGTTAACATTTGTAAATATGACAAAATAATGAACTGATACTATCACAAAATGTGCCGCATTATGCCGCCTAATTGGGATGTAACCCCTCAGAAACTATAGCGACTGTATCCCCACACCGATGGAAAATGCTGGAGAGGATGTCCCACGGAGGGTTGAACTCTATGGGCCCGATTCACAAAGGGCCTTCGCACTGCTGGCGGATGTCCCACACTTGTGGTGAGACCTTCGTACTGAAATTAACCACTGCAGAGGTCCCACCACTTCTGCAGGCCCCGGCCACGAATGCGGGCCCCCGCCACGAGTGTCGAAACCCTTGGTGAATCAAGCCCTATACGTGTGGTGGTCCTGCCCAGTTTAAAACATGTTTTGGAAAGAAGTCCTCAGTCACATATAGAGGGCCATAGGAGCACCTGTCCTCTTGGACCCAGTGGTTACCATATTAGCGATGAGGTCCAAGAACTGGAAATGTCTGAAGTGGGCCGAGCGGACAGTTGTGACACACACGCTCCTGGCGGCGAAGCAAGAAACTGCAGCTCACGGGAAGGACGACACCCCCCGGGAATGGTAGCCTGGGCTCAACATCCGTGGACTTTCATGGCAATGGAAATGTTGACATATGATGCCTGGGATAAACGAAAACAAAATGGAACCACTTTAGGCAACCTTTGATAGACTATCTGCAGGTCCTACAGTATTGACTATCTACAGGAGGTGCATATCAGGCAACACACCGAAACGCGTTGACGCTACTGTTTTGTTAAATTCGATCTAGTCAGGGTTGCCCTATGGGACTCTGACTTTAACGAAATAGATTCCAACAAATTAATGTTTGCTTGATGAATTTGTATAAAAATCATGTCTTCTTGTCTCTTCTCTTCTTTTTTTAATCGTTTTATCATATGTATATGAATTGAAAAAGGAAAAAAAATTACAGTGTCTATTTTTGTTGAATTTGGTGTTTTTTAATTGTGTATATTGATTAATAAACTTATATATTTACTGAAAGTTTTTTTGTATATGATGATTATGTGTTTGGATGTATAATTATATTGGGTTTCCCCTTTGGGTTCTAATTGTGGTAAGAGTATATTTGGGTGAGGTTTGAGTGTAATCTGATGTGAAATCACTCCTTGGGAATTTCTATTTTTACTATTTACAAGTCCTACAATGTCCTACCAAATTGAGTGGGAGGGGGGTTCGACTCTGATGAAACTCATGTTTGCTATCAGCTTTATTGAGTGTGATCGATCTCAGCGGACTCCGCTTAAGATCAAGCAGTTAGAGGCGCATAGGTGGGGGAGGGAGTGGAGAGCATTCTTTGTATTGTTATGTTTTTTTCTGTTGTAATGCCCATGTTTTGATCTGTGAACAGAAAACAATTTTTTAAAAGTTAATAAATGAAAAAAAATGCCAGCGCCCTGTCAGTCCTATTATCAATCAGGTGTTGAATGATAATTCAAAACCAACAGGGTCACGTGTTCCATACTGACCGGAATCCGATTTAAAAGGCACCAAAAAAACTGCCTTCAGCAAATTCCAGGGGTGCAACAGAAGTGTACACTGAATAAAACAACGTTTAAAATAATTTTATAATTAGGTCAAATGTTCAGCAACAACACAACATTTTAAATTCTAAAAGCCACAGAAATACACCAGTTATAGTTGTGCATGTGTTAAGTAAATATAATGGTACAAAAGGGGGTGGTGATGAACGGAGCATCTGAACTAATCAAACACTCACACCCAGTCAACAGATCTGGGTTTAATCCATCACCGTTCTTTAGCCCACTCCGCCACCCCAGTTCAGAAATGGCCATATGCAAATCAGTCTGACCCTGTGCCTCATGGGAACAGTCCAGCCCGAACTGCCAAGCCATGCCTTCCTTGGACCGGAAACAAGCTTCCGAGGACCGGTTTCTGGCATTTCAGCCGTCTTCAGCCCGGCTTGCTTAAATCCAGTGGCAAAGTGAGCAAGGGACTCACGTCTGAGCATACCCTGCCAACTTATGGCGAACAAAGTGGTACAAAAGGGGGTGGTGATGGACGGAGCATCTGAACCAAACGAACACTCACACCAAGTCAACAGATCTGGGTTTAATCCATCACCGTTCTTTAGCCCACTCTGCCACCCCAGTTCAGACATGGCCATATGCAAATCAGTCTGACCCTGTGCCTCATGAGAACAGTCCAGCCCGAACTGCCAAGCCATGCCTTCCTTGGACCGGAAACAAGCTTCCGAGGACCGGTTTCTGGCATCTCAGCTGTCTTCAGCCCGGCTTGCTTGAATCCAGTGGCAAAGTGAGCAAGGGACTCATGTCTGAGCATACCCTGCTAACTTACGGCGAACAAAGTGGTACAAAAGATGGACGGAGCATCTGAACCAATCAAACACTCACACCCAGTCAACAGATCTGGGTTTAATCCATCACCATTCTTTAGCCCACTCTGCCACCCCAGTTCAGACATGGCCATATGCAAATCAGTCTGACCCCGTGCCTCATGGGAACAGTCCAGCCCGAACTGCCAAGCCATGCCTTCCCTGGACCGGAAACAAGCTTCCGAGGACCGGTTCCTGGCATTTCAGCCATCTTCAGTCCGGCTTGCTTGAATTGCAGTGGCAAAGTGAGCAAGGGACTCTTCTTTTTTTGTTGCTGCAGATTTGTAAATCCTCTGCGAATTTGCGTAAATATATATATATATTTTATGTTTTTGGCCCCAGGCGGGGTCCCTCTAGGATCCTACCACAAGGCCCCCATATGTTTTTTTGTTGCATTTTTCTGGGACTCTGGACTGAGTCCTAAGTCCTAAGATAGCGGCTAACACTTCCTGGTTGAGGTGGTGGCCGCCAATCAGATGTCACTTAGAGATCTGTCAGCTCTGCGAATCCTCTGCGGCTTGAAATATACACTTTTTAACCAGAATTTCTCCAAAACTACTGAACAGATGTACACCAAAGCACTCTTTCTCGACCAAGATCTAGCTTTCTGCCCAATTTGGTGTAAATCCGTTCAGCGGTGTGGGCCGAAGCGGTGTCTAATGTTCCTATGGAAAAAATGAAATGTGAAACGCGTTTTTGGGATCCCCTTTTTCCCGTGCCCCACTTGATGGATCACCCCAAAACTTTCCATGCACAAACTAGTGAAAAAGTAGCACTTCTTAAAAATGTTTCGTGGACATTTGTCAAACAGGGCCACTCTATATATTAAAGTTGAAAACTCTTCTGAGCCACACACTATCTTTTTCTGGGAAGCCATCTTGGAATGTTGGTCCTCACTGCCCCTCCCTCAAGGGGCATCCAGCCTGCAGTACCCCCCATTAGGGCCTGAAGAAATAGGACTCCATCGCCACACCCTGATGGAACTCCACAGCCCCTCCCCTTGTCAGCCCACCCCACCTTCAAAACCTGCTGGGTCATCTACAAAGTCCTCATGGCCGCTACCCCACCTACTTGGATGCAACGTCACCGTCTCCGATACCTCACTGCACACCCGCAGCCAAGACACCTTCAAATTGGAGACAAAATTAACAAAAAAAAGTGCAAGGCCTTCTCAAGGTATGCCATGGGGATTTGGAACTATATCCCCATGTCCATCTGGGAAGACCCAACACATCTCAAACTTAGGAAACAGCTGAATATTCAGGGGCGCATTTACAATAGAATGTCGCAGCACGGTGCCACAGCAATTTTGCTGCGCTGCGTCATTCTAAAAGTGCAGGAATGTGCCGCATTTACAAGAAAACGGTGCATTCCTGTACTGAACCCTGCGTCTGCGCTAAAAAAGCAGGCTAGCGCCAACGTAAGCACCCTTACGCCTTGTTGTGAGGGTGCCTACGTTGCAAGAATGATTGATTTTGTGCAGGAAGGGACACATTTCTGCACAAAATCAATCAATGGAGGTGATTCCCTTCTGTGTGCTGCAGAATGCACAGAAAGAGGAAAAACAGGGCGAGATAAGGATTTTTCTCCTCCTAGCGCCTCTCTAACGCCTCCTCTGGGGTGGCGCTAGAATCTGACGGATTCATAGGTTTATGATTACTCGTAAAATGTGGGAATGCTTCAGATTACAAGGGTTTTGCATGGGAACACCCACAGCAGCACCCATGGAACGCCCCTTTCACGCAGTGTTGTAATAATAATAATAATAATCCACATTTGTAAAGCGCACAATCACCCGTTAGGGTCTCTAGGCGCTGGGGGCCGTCGGGAAGATTAAGCAAGCTATTGCCCAGAGTCACATGGTGCTGGGCTAACCTGCCGCCGGTGCCGGGGATCGAACCGTGATCCCCAGATTCCAGCGTCAGTCGCCCTGGCCGCGACGCCACACCTCTTCCACAGTTCTGTGGAAAAGGGCCACATATTTACAAGGCCATGAAAATTCACGTAAAGTGGCTTTGCGTGGTCTTATAAATAGGCTGCGACACATTGCGCCACCGGAACATTAAAAAAATAATACACCTGCAACACAAAAGTGACACAATGGCCTTGTAAATGAGGCCCTCGCCTCTTGAAAGAACACTACATCAGGAAGCAGTAACCGTCCACAAACCATCTACCCCTCTTTAGACATTTTAAAAGAACACACCCTGCACTGTTGTGGTACAATATCACTGCACAGTTCCCGAAAACGCAGGTGCTCACTGCCAGGGCCAGCCGTACAGAAAACCCCAATAATTACAAGTTTCACAGCTAGAGGGAGAAGCACTCTAATACAAGCGCAGGACTATAGGAACCTTAACATAGGGCCCAATATCGCAAGACAGAGCCAAGAACAGAGTTACATGAAGTTCAGTCATTGGAACTAAGCATCACAAAGCACATATATTTGGAATGTTCTTTTTTTATAAAACAGGGACAAGAAAACAGCCAACGCGTTTCGTCCCGAAAACATAGGGACTTCTTCAGGGCACGAAAATCAGGGGCATGTGGAAAGGCCAAAAGATGGTCATTTATGCAGAGGTTCTTTTTTACTGTATTCTTTCAACATGTATTCCGTAAAACAATTATGTTTGGCCTGGATTTGCTAGCACAAAGTTTCCAGGAGTAATAGAACGATTGAAATCAGTCGCATCACGAGTCCTGGCGTCTATTTCCAACATGAAGACTGGACTTCTCCAAAATATGCACCACAAGAAAAATAAAAAAACAGCCAGTCCTCTTTAAACATGTTAACAGTGTCTTTTCCTTTGGCCCGGTACAGTTCTCCACTGCTTTTTTGGCTAAATTTGCGAATATTTAATAACCTACTAATCTTGAAAAAGTTTTTAACTTTGGAGGATAGATATACATTTTGGAGGGACCTAGACCAAGCTTTCCCACCCAGTGGGATTAATAAAGTCTATTTTCACTTAATAGAGTTTTGAAATATATGCATTTTATTAGAGTTATTATTTGTGTTTATAATCCTGGTTTTGTGGTGTCAGCTTCAGGAAAGTTGCTTCTTGCAAAGTCGGTTCAACAATTCCAGGAGAGTAATGGTCGATTGATGTTAATTCCTGTGATGTGACTATGACAGGGCCCTCGCACATGCCCCTGGTGCACACACCGACTAGGCTACCTTAGCCATAGATTGATAAATCGCCAGCTGCCACCACAAGTCACCAAGGGGCATATCATCAAGGCGGCGATATGAAATTATCGCTGCTTTTGCGGCTGTTTTCGGCTGAAAAGCGGCGATAATTTCTTCGCCTTATCAGCAAAGACATGCTATTGCGTGTTTTGCTGATTTAGCGAGCCTTTCAACAACGCCCAGTTTTGCATCTCTAATGAGTGGGCGTTCCTATGAGAAATGTCGCTAAGCGACATTTCACCTATTATCAAGCTGCACGCTAACAAGCAGAGTGTTAGGAAAAGTAGCGCTAACCACAGTTAACGCTACTTTCCTAATGCCTGCTTGGGACCTGATTTAGCCATGTAATCCAATGGGAGCTGGATTACATGGCTAAGATTACCCTGTCCTATCAACAAGGTTATCGCCATTTTCAATGGAATATCGCTGGAAAACCAGCGAGATTCCATTGAAAACGGCGATAATCCCCGCTATCGCTGGGATTTTTATCTCCATGGCGTTTAGCGTTGTTAATACAACGCTAACATGGAGATTAGATTTTCTCACGCTAACGGCGGTCAGCGATAATTATCTCTGCCGTTTGTTAATATGCCCCTTAGTCACTTCGGGCCATATTATCAAGAAAGGGCGATACATTATCGCCGCTTTTATCGGCAGGAAACTGCCGCTAAAGCGGCGATAATGGGCTTGATAATATGCCCTTGTGAATTCCCATAGAAGCCCAGGTTCTGTTGTTAACCTGGGCTTGTATGGGAATTCACAAGGGCATATTATCAATCCCATTATCGCCGCATTAGCGGCAGTTTACTGACGATAAAAGCGGCGATAATGTATCGCCCTTTCTTGATAATATGGCCCTCCCTTTTCTAAGAACATCTGTGCGCACACAAGAATAACCAAGCCCTCAGCTCACTGCGTCCCTGCGCCAGTTTCCAAAATAAAAGCAAACAGCCATTAATCCAAAGGTCACCCGTGATCTTGGTGCGATGTTCTTGTGCAGAAGGAAACAGACCAATTACTTCCTCCGATACGCACAGACCAGCGTCTGCAAAGACCATAGTCTGGGATAGCTCGGTGGGTTGAGCACCTGCTAAGGAAATCTTTAGGCAACTTGCAAGTCACAGATGTGGGTTTTGTCGGGGCCAATTGAGGCATTCAGCCTTCCAACGTCAATTAATTACTTTTCGATTGGTAATAACAGCAGATGCTATTTGAAGTGCTAAAATATGGTTACGTTTGCGTAAATCGCTTTACAAGGGGCAACATTTTCATGCACTGTTCCTAGAAGCTGAAATAACTTCCCTCTGGTTCTACTGGCATTTCATTCTTATCGAGCTCAGGTATTTTGAGTTCTGTGGCCGCCACTACTTTTATTCTGACTATTTAATGGATTATTGCTGCAAATTCACTAAATATCGCTTTTGCTCCCTGTCTTCATATTTCCTCAAACAACCCTAATTTAATATGCTTCGCAGAGGCATAAGAAATGTTATGAATTAAAAGAAAAATTGGGGGCATATTATCAACAACTAGCGATATTTATCTCTAAATGAGCTTAGCGATATTTTTTTTATCACCGTGCATCGCCGGATTTTATCGCAGAGATAACGTCCTATTAGCAACGTTTATTTCTAAAGTGATAAAATATCCGGCGATAGCGGCGAAATGCGTGAATATCGCTGGGATATTCAGGCATTAACGCCAATAGGGTCTTAACCTGACTATCCAACTCCCATTGGATATACAGGTTAAGTGGTCAGAGCAGGCGTTAGGTTTTGGCGATATTCGCGCTTAGCGCGGATTTTTTTTATCGCTACGCCTGCGTTGATAATAGGCCATAGCGATGTTAGCGACTGCTTTCAGTCACTAACAGGTTGGGTACGCCCACTTTGCATGTCATTAGCGATAAATATCGATGACATGCAAAGCAAAGCGGGCCCTAAACCGGTCGCTATCGGCTACAAGCTGTCGCTAACTGCTGTTAGCGACAGCTTGCTAATAGGGCGATAAAATTATCGCTGCTTTTCGGCCGAAAACGGCTGCAAAAGCGGCGATAATCTCATATCGCCCACCTTGATAATATGCCCCTTGGTTCTGTGGGTCAGCCTGATGTTATTCGTGTTACCCCCCCCCCCCCCTCTCCACCCCCCCCCCCCCCACACACACACACAACCCCCCTCCCCCTAGCCCCAGAATTAAGATACAAATGAGACAGTGCCAGGTTCTCAGGTCTACAGCCGGGTGGCAGCAGGCTTGGTTCCTAATCCTGACCCCTGGTCCTCTCTTGATCAACCGTTTGATCTTCGACAAATCGTGTTGTCGCCGTGGGCTTCTGTTTCTTCGGGTTTCAAAACCGGAAAGGCTGAAAAACAAACAGAAGTTACACTTCACAACAGGTAGAGGTAACGGACCCCCAAAATTATCGAAGACAGTGGACACCCGTGTTACGTATTCTGATGGGCGGGGCTTGAATAGAAAGTAGCTCGGTGGGTTAATGTTCGGTTTCTCTCCACTGCAACCTCGATAAAGTGAGAACAATTGGGTCTGAGAATAGAAACGTCAGCATGTGTGGAATAGGAGCCCCTCTGTGTGCGAGGTGTAGTATACGACATAAAAGGCACATTTATTTTTATGTGATGGGAGTCTGTCAGCTGAATCTGAGGAGGAGGGCACAGAAGACCCACGTGTAGGCGCTACATTTATATCAAGACACTACGTCTCGAATTCACCACATATACACAGTGTCGAGTTCAACACGCACACACACCACCTCTCTTTCACATATTTCGGAAACTCTGCTGTGAATCTTTGCATTAACCCACTGAGCTATGGAGAGGTGGATTAATGCCAAGTTGCTACAAAAATATGAGTTTGCCCTGCAGTTCGCTGGTTTCGCCCCGAAAAGGGCTGACACGGCCTTTCATGCTTTTGAGGTCGACATCTTGTAGGGTGATAGTAGCGCCAACTGATGTCAGTCTATGATATGCGCTATATATATAGATGTGATCGTCATCAACGTTGGTGATTATGATGACGTCAGCACAGGTGGGGGGGGGGGTTCCAACCCATGACCCCATGTCACCGTAATGAAAGCTGCTCTACTGTCCAAGGCCAGCACTCGGGCTCCCATCACCACCCTCAAACAAAGGGTTAGGGGCCGGATAGCTGCTCTAGCGGCTTGACACCTACTGCTCTGCCGGTTGGCGCTTTATAAGGCGAGCCACTGGCTCATTGGACGGCAATAGGTCTGAAGATCGCCCGATTTGTTTTATTGGTTTTTGTTGTGTCACACACTACATTTGTCACCCTGGCGTGTTTGGGTGCCCTCTGTACTACGTGTCTGGCTGTCACGTCCGTGCCACGGGGTGGCGTTTGCCCTGCGTGTAAAGGTCGCCCACGGTGGCAAGGCTGGGCGGTGTCATCAGCCTGGCCATGTGGGGTGTAGTGCACCTAACCTACAACAGCAGGGGCACGTGGGGCATGACGAAAGCCTCGGCCGGGGGATTGGACCCTGAGTCTCGCCGTGTGATCTTGGACAACTCGGTTACCTCTGCCTGCTTGATTCCTTCATTCCCGAAAGCTGGAGTTGACAAACAGGCATTGTTCGGGTAAGGGAGTCTATAAAAACTCCATATACAGGGCTTTAAGTGGGCCGGGTCTCACCGGTACTGAGCACCGGCAGTTTTTTAATGGGGGCTTGGAAACGGGTCTCTATCAGGCTCTGTTTTGTGCCCGGGCACAGGCGGTCTATTTCTTTCCGGACTGCAGTGACAGCAGGCACATCACTGCGCTGCTCACACTGCTCACTTCTCACTAGTGGAGAAGTTACGGCATGACGTCATGCCAGGTGAGCGTTGTAAGGGAAGGGAAATCCTTTAAAGAGGCATTTTCTCTCGGGATTTCCCTTCTCTTTTTGAAACTCTGGAGCAGCAACATTGTCGTGGTGTCACCAGGGCTTTAAGTGGAAGCTTTTTCAATATTATATACGAGCCATAGTTGCTGCTTATTTATCTTAAGCAACTAACAACCATTGACAAAACCAACAGTCCTGACTTGTAGGTATAATGTCACTTGTTGTATCATATATCTGGATACATGACAGAAACAGCAAAATTACAAGTCAGGCGGCACACTAAGCTGAGCACGGATTTTTAGCATATGTGTTTTAAGCCACGCCCTTAATTACATCGGCCACGCCCTTTCGAGAGCCCCCCACAGTTTTTTCATCCCACTTAAAGCCCTGTTCATTTCTACGTACACTCGAGGGACACACCTCTTTACATAGAAAGAAACCTGAACCCAGTGGCACATGCTTCGGGGTCTGAGAGCACGGTGGGTTGAACCCCTGCGGCTATCATTACTTCGCGGATTGAAGCCCTATGATAGAATCCTTGCAGGGGCTACCTAGCCTTTCATCCATCTTGAGTTGATAAAATGAGTGGTCAGTAGGAATAAGAAATGAGAAAAAGTACATATGAAAAAGGTCTCCCCAATAACCCGGAAGGAGCCCGAAAACAGGATGAGGCATGAAGATGAAGGAAAGAAATCACGAGAAAGACAAAGGACAGTGGCCCCAAGATCTAGAAGCAGGAAAGAGGGGAGTGTTAACAATCAGGAGGGCGGTTTAAAAAGATTAAGATGGAAGGTTAATCTGATGGAACAAGGTCTTAGTAGCAGGAAAATGAAAATAAGGGGGTCTTAGTGAGGACAGAGAAGGACCCCAGATCAGGAAAAATAGATGGGAAAAAACTTGTGGCTGTACCTCCAACCATCACGGTACAAGAAAGGGGGGGAAAGAGTGTGAAAGTCACACCCCTTAAATGGATCCCAGTTATCGTTTACCTTTTCCAAATGTACTAGCCTAAAAGAAATAGGGACAAAAGACCTCAGGCAAGTAGGATTTATGCAGAATTAAAAGGGAAATGAGGTCCCTAAAGTACTGATGTATTCTCTTTTGGTAAAATCAACCTGAATAAAAGCAGAAAAGGAGATGTTAAAGGAAGGAATAAGGCTAGTCCCAGTGTCAGAGATGTCTTTAGTGGGTAATCATGGAATAGAATTCCTGAGTCCACATGCAGGACTGGGGCAAAGGTAAGTAAGAGTAATTGATCAGGTATTGAATGAAAAGGACGGTATAAGAATTACGGTGTCCGGTGCGAGGTACGCAACGGTCGGAGAGATGCGAGCTGTGAAAATAGTTACATGGACCGTACTATACCAGCCCAGGCCATTGTGCATCATTCCGTCCATCATCTTGTGTGTTTTGCTGTTCACCCTATGTGGGAAGGGTATGCCCAGACATGGGTCCCGTGCTCACTACACCACTGGAGTCAAGCTATTCTGGCTGAAGACGGCTGATAGCCAGAAACCGGTCCTAGGATGCTTGATACCGGTCCAGGGAAGACATGGCTTGGCAGTTCGGGCTGGACTGTTCCCATGAGGCACAGGGTCAGACTGATTTGCATATGGCCATGTCTGAACTGGGGTGGCTTTCCGTCCATCATCTTGTGTGTTTAGAGGAGGGGTGGTCACCCGAAATAGATTAGGACGCTGGGTCATCGTACAGCCTTGGGGTCCTTTCTTGGAATATAAATGGGTACAGTAGAATATCGAAATTAGGAATTTTCAAAAAGCAAATAGATACTTTTGCGATTGTGTGTCTTCAAGAAACATGGCTGTGCGATGAAACCCCTACGATTGAAGGGTATGTGCAGGTACACAAGTCTGCTATTAGGAGACAGACATAAACGACGAACCGCAGGGGGGATAACCATCAGAATAGCTAGGAAGGTGATGCCATTAGTAGTACTGTTAATACAAAAGAAAACCAAAGCATCATATAGTATCACATTATAGTATAGATTCCAAACAGAAAGCATTGAGTTTAAATGGAAGTACACTTCATTAGCAGATGCAGAAATTGTGTATTCTTCTTGTACATCCCACTCTGACAAAGTCTTTTTTCTTCAACAAACAGCCGACACGTGTTTCGTCACTGCATGACTTTTTCAAGGCTTCGAAAATAAGATAATTCCACGGTTCGTATAGTCAAATCCAGAAGTCATCTATATTGGTGGGGAATAGCCTTCCATATGAAATGTAGTGGTATCCAGTCAACTTTTGATTATTGTAGGTACATTGTCACAGGTTTTTGCGAAAAAGATCAGAGTGTACTTTGTAGTGTAATGTTTCAAACCAGTGTACGGGGCTCCGCCACACAATATGTACAACTTCTAATATTAATGTGAAATATTTAAGAAAAATGTCCTGCAATCGGCACCGTCTGAAGCCAAGTGTGGTATGAGACCACTAAGGTTTGGTCCACAGCGTAGAGCATGTGGCTATATTTAAAAAATATCCTAAAGTAGGCGTCCGAATGAATTAGGATGAAAGAATGGAGTCCATGATAAGCTCCTGGCCATATCTTCCTCGTGTCTCCGGCAGCCTTAGTAGTAAGATGTAACTGGCTGGTGGTTTGTATAGTGGAACTTTGGGACCCACACCCCAAGAACGAAAACTTGATAATAGCGAATCCATATATACAGGGTGGGAGACGGTCAGAGGAGTGTAGGTCTAAAATGGGAAGGATGAAGGAAGAAATTGACTATTTGTGTGAAACTTACCAGAGAGATATTTTAATACAGATGGGGGACCTGAACCATAAATTAAACCCAAATAAAGTGGATATTTGGTCTAAAGAAACACTGAGTTCATATAATATAAAGGTGGTCAGTTAAGTTTCCCTAAAACAGAATGGTCTAAACGAGGTATAGAACTGGTAAAATACCTGGGTTCAAGGGGCGTATTTTGCCTGAATGGTAGGATAGACAACTGCCCAGCCCAACAGACGTTTAAAGTTGGCCGTCAATTATCCCAATTGATGATATATTTTTGCCTACCTGGAATTCTGATAAAATAAGGGATTTTTATGTGGAGTCTGAAGATGGAAGCGATCACCATCCGCTCAAATTAAAATTAATTGGAAGCAAAAGGATTTTGAGAGAAAAGATGATCCCTCTTCAGATGGATTATCCAAAACGACTGACCGCTAGAATATAGGATGAACATATGGAAAAATGTATTCATTTTCAGCAAAACACAACACTGAAAGGCACCACCACAACATTACATCTAGAGTGGCATGAGGGAATAATAAGACAGGTGGCCCAGTGCCTCAGGTTAGATCTAAAAGGAAAGGGAATAAAGAACGTGAAGGTTCTGGATAACCAATGCAAGAAAAACAAATGGTTTACTGAGGATTGTAAGAATCTAAAGGCTCGGATAAGGAAAGGGGAAAGAAACCTCAAAGTAAGATATGAAACAGAAAGTTATAACATTCTGATGAATTAAGTAGGTCTAAAACCTTAATCTGAGGCCAGAATGGAGATGACAAAGAGAGGTGTTTGGGACATCTGCTAGAAGCCATAGAAACCAAGAATACAAAACTTTTTGGGAAATTGGTACAAGGAGGGTTAGGAAAAGTGCAGGGTACGATGGGCTGTATGGTGGAATAGCGGCTTGGGTGGATTATCTGGAGGAGATATATGGAAAAAAGGAGTTAGTAAGGAGACAAGCAATTCCCTGGGAGAAATTGGATAAGGAATTGAGGTCTAAAGTCTTACTATGTAACATTAGAAGTATTATTGCAAGTTTAACCCTGACTTGCACAGCCGGACCCGTTAACATTTCTGCAATAATTATAAGAACCCGCCTGGAGTGGTGGGCGGAGCTATTGTATAAGTTGTTTTCTGAGATTTTGGATACAGGGAATATCCCGGAAAACTGGAGAGGCGCAATTATCAGGTCTATCCCTAAAAAGGGAGATATAAAAACTCCCAAAATAGGCTGATTCATCTTTTAGAATTGGGAGAAAAGATATTTGCAAAATAATCTTGGGAATGTTAAAGGAGTGGGCTGACTCAAATCATATAGTGCCCCCAGAACAGAAGGGTTTCAAGGAATGTCTTTCTACAATTGACCATTGCTTTGCGCTCTGGTCCATTGTGCGAACGGCGGGGAAAGTTATTCTGCTGCTTTGTAGACTTACACGCAGCTTTTGATCTGGAAAAATATGATCTATTTGCTATTGATCTGCCCACGGTTCTAGCGTCTACAAAAGGATTTAGCCCCAGAATAAATGGTAAACACGAGGCATGCCTCCTGTATGCAGACGACCTGGTGATTTGAGATCAAACAGAAATAGGTCTACAAAGGAAACTAGACATGTTTAGAGAATACTGTAGGTGTAAAAAATTAGTCGTAAGTATGGATAAAACCAGGGTGCTTTGCTTTATGAAGACAAAAAGTAAATTTAGATGCCATCTGGGCCTTGAGAAGCTTGAATTAGTTAACGAATATTAGTATTTTGGGTTCTGGTTTGATAATCGCCATGAAATTCCTCCTGAGCACTTCACATGATTCTATGATATGAGCAGGCACGGCCCGTGCAGGGCGTTATACCGGGGCGGTGACGTCAGGCGAATTTCGTTACCTACGCTGCATCACCAAATGTGATGCAGCACAGGCAACAATTTTTTTTTTTTTTCGGTACTTACCTGTAATGGTCCATATCCCGCATTTTACAACCCCCCGCCCTGACCCTCCCCCGCCTGACGTCACCGCCCCGGTATAACGCCCTGCACGAGCCGTGCCTGGATATGAGTACATATACTTGTAACATAAAGTTCAAAGTATAAGTGCAAAGCAGTCCCAATATTTTTCTTTTCTCAAATAAAAATTCCTTTCGTAAAGTAACGGTCGTAGAACATTAAAGCACAGATATCCAGTTCTTTATCCAGAAGGAGTTTAATAATTGTCTTCAATGGAATTCTCTTTGCAGCCAACACGTGTTTCGGCTTGCACTGTATGCATGCATCAATGACTTCATCAGGGCTGCAACCCAGAAAATATAAATACAAAATGTCACATAGTTTGCCCAATTACTCCATCATCTAAATCTTTCTCCTCCACCACTTACTTAAAAAGCAGTAAAGTAAGTAGGAACATTATAGAGTCTTAAATCACCCTCAGTGATGTTAGTCGACTAGGTTCGAAAAAATGCTACGGTGTTAGTTCATTAATCAAAATAGGTACACCCTGAGTGTACTAAAGAACCCGAAGCACCAAAAGATTAAGGAAGAGATATAAATGATGTCCCTCAAATGAAGAAGAAAACATTTTGAGGCGCTGAAGATCAGGGCTTTGGCCTCGTGAGCGACCTGAAAAAATTCAATAAGGACTTCGGATAAATGTCATATAGACCCATTTTAAAAGACTATCAGCTAGATTCATCAAAGACCCGTTTTGCGAGTCTTTAATAGCGATTCATAAGGAATCGCTGTTAAGGACCTGCGAAACGGGATTCATGTAGGAATTGCAAAAAATATTGCGATTCCTACATCTTCCTTATTTGCGATTAGCAAATTGCTAATCGCAAATAAGGAATAACTTCCCATTCATTCCTATGGGCCTAAAGGCCCATAGGAATGAATGGGGAGTTATTCCTTATTTGCGATTAGCAATTTGCTAATCGCAAATAAGGATGCGATTTCAAGGGTGCCAGGGGTGTCCAAAGGACACCCTGTAGCACCCCAGAAAAGCAAATGTAGCCAGATGTTGCGCACACACATGTCCAAAGGACATGTACGTGTGTAACATACCACTCAGAAAAATGCACTAAAGTGCATTTTTCTGAGTTTTCGCTATTTACCTCGAAGTTACAATTCGTGGTAAATAGCGGCCAGAAATAGCGAATTCGCTAATAGAAAATGGTTAATGAATTGCATATAAGGAATCTCGATTAGAGATTCCTTAAATGCAATCCCTCGCAAATATGCGATTTCGCAATTAGCGATTTTTGCATTTGGGATGATGAATCCCAAATGCAAAAATTGCGCTCGCAAAGGGCCAGATTCGCAGAATCTGGACCTTTGCGAGCCGATTTTTCTTTCATGAATCTACCTGTATATAGCAATGATCCCCCTGCAATTGCAATAAGGAGCCGAGCTGCTATGTATTAGTGGCAAAAGTAGGTGGGATGCTGAGGAGGGGAAATGTTTGAAGAGATTATCTTCTCTCCCCGGCTCTGCCATGATCCAAGCAATAAGAATAGAAACTGGCATGACATTGTGGAATATATTGGCTGCAATGGTGCTAATACAATTCAGGAAAAGATTGCTGGGGGGGGGGAGAACAGAAAGTTTCTCAGTGGTGCAAAAAATTAAATCCTGCAAAGTGAACTACAATGGGCAAAAATTGTTGGGAGAAATTAAATTTGGGGGCTGTCTGTAGGGATATGAAAGTAAAGCTGGGCCAACAGAACACAAAAACTGAAATCTGAAAGAGTGCATTAAAGGCGCTAGGTAAAGAAATGTCCTATGAACTTGACTATCATTATTTAAGTGGGAAAAAATCGGTGCAATTTATGTTAAAATCTTGGTGGAATAAAGAGAGAGCTATGTATGTGGTTGTATCTCAAAATCAGTTAAGAAGTGAATTATTAAGAAGATGAGTTTGAATCAATCCCTGTCAGATAAATGAAGTGGCAACATTTTAAATGGTCCAATCAGGAGGCAACTGCACTGGTGGTCTAAATACTAAGGGGCAGATTTACAAGCCCCTTGCGCCACTTTTGCGTCACTTTTCCCATGTTAAAAGTGACGCAAACGTGGCGCAAGGGCTTGTAAATCTGCCCTTAAATGCGGTGTGTTGCACATTTAGCTGGACTGTTTAAAGGTCATACAGCAGCGGAGACAGTTTTTAATTCCAATATTTTAGCTGGTCGAATAGGAGGAATCCTAAATGCTAATCCCCGCTTCCCTATTTCCGATGTGTGATCGTGGGCAAATCTCGTTATCTTCTTTGCCTCAGCTTTCCTTAGGAAAATGTGTAAATTTCGGTCAAAGTTTTACATAAAAACTGAACTGGGAATAAAGAAAGTTCCGCAGAAGAATCCGAAAGAGCCCTGATGATCTTACCCCCTGTGGGGTAAGAGCGAGAAGCAATGCCCTGGTTCGAACACATGAGGGGGGGCCCAGACCACTGAGATATCTCAGTGGGTAAATGCACACGCAGCCGAGGTGTGTGTGAGGCATGCACGCCACTGGCCCCAACCCCTCGGACAACACTCCATTTAGGTTCACTGATAAATCCTGGATTGTGGGCATGATTGAACCGCTCGTGGGGTTAATGCACCTGCCGCGGTCGTTTCCAGGCAAACTGCAGTCCAAGGGTTTCGAACACGGCTAGAGTAGCCCGGACTGCTAGTTTCCCATATCGGTATTATAACTCATCGGGCTAATTCACTGCCTGCTGCAGGGTCTTGTGTGCAACTTGACAATGGCTGGTCTAACCGCAAGGACACAGTCCTGCGGGTAATTGCGCCTGCTGCAGAGAGCGTACATGCTACAGGTTGTGTGCTCCAGACACAGCAAGAGAGCTGAACGGGTTAATATACCACCCCCTGCACAACTCTAGGCATGTCCTGCAAGTCACGGGGTGCTGTCACAGCAAGGTGGCTCAGCGGGTGAATGCACAACCTGCTGAGGTGCTCTGTACCCTGACGAACACTGTGAAAATGCCATTCACCAGCTGCAGATATCAGCGAGCACCCCAAGTCACAGACCCTAATGCCAGTGAAATAGATCGCGGGGTTCTAGCGCCTGCTGCGCACATCTGTGCACAACCTGTAGAACACAGCTTGAGTTGTGATGGCGGCTCAGCCTTTCATCCATTCGAGGTTGATAATAGGAGTACCGTTCAGCTGAACAGTGCTACCTATAATCCTACATACATTACTTACAGCGCCTAGACGCAGGTCCGCCTGGGTTCATGCTGTACCGATGACGGACACATTTGAAAATGTGATGTTTCCAGCATGGGAGAAAGAGTTTGTCATAAAAAAAACTGCACATTTTCTCGAATTTCTTTTCTACTCTGCAGTCCCTGACTCCAGCATGTCTTCTTAATACAGAAAACAGACCCTCCCGGAATATGACAGGTTTTCACATCACGCTTTTTTGGGAGAATTTGAGATTTCAATCCCATGCCTGGAGGAGGTGGAAGGGGGGAGAGAGAGAGCAGGTGTCTTTTAGAGGCAAGGGGGAGGGGTTCACGAAATGGCCGACCCAATTGTGTAAAAAAAAAAATTAGACCACATTTTTTCACAGAAATTGCACCTTCTTAGAAACTTATTCTTTGATAAAGTAACTTACCCCGAAGCACGGTGATGCCCGGAGGAACCCCTGCCCGCCCCATCAGCGCCCCCCATCCACAGACAGAACACAGACCAGCAGTTGCTCGGGCATTGAGAGGGTCACAATAAATGTGTAATTTTTTTTTTCTGGTGTGAAAGAACAAAAACTTCCAGACCTTGCACGCTCCACCTGTGTTCTTATCTGTCAATTTCCAGGAGGAGGGGCTAACAAAAAAAAGTGAATTATTACAGCTCAAGGAGGAAGAAAGAGGGGGGCAGGGAGGGAATTAATTGTTTACGGTGACATCACCAAGGGCTGGCTTATAAAATGAATGGCTGGGGCGCTCTCTCCAGCAGAAGACTCGAACCAGCAGGGAGAGAGAGAGAGAGGAAAAGGCGTGGAGGCCAGCAAGAAGGGAAGGCTTGTGCAAGAGCAGGGTTTCTGCAACTTCAACTTTCGTGTCTCTCCCGCTATCGCCCGGCGGATTCGCTTTATTTATTTATTTTTGCACAATTTTATTCTGGTGCCTGCTTTTTTTTTGTATCCGTGTTCTGTTTTTTTTTTTGTCGCTGCCCGCCTGCTGCTTCCCAGCACTGCCAAGCAGCTGCAGACCAGCCAGGATGCACGTTTCACACTTTGCGGCTTGGGGACTCTTGCTGACGGCGCTGCTATGTTTGGAGTCCGAGGGGAAGCCACTGTCCCAGTCCCAGCAGAGGGTAAGCCCGTGTGCTGCTGTGTGTGTGTGATCTTGGGCACATTCTCGCCCCATGCAACGCGGGGTGATGATGATTCAGAGTGGTAGCGGGAGACCTCACCTGAGTTCAAATCGCGGCGTCCCCGCTCGACCAGAAAGAATAGTGTGATCTTGGGCGGAGGCAGAACAATTGCAAAGTTTGAATTGATTTAGGGAGGGTTTATATTCTGAACCCTGCACGTTTCTGGATTGCATTCTCTGTTGTAGTGTTTTGGTTTTGTCGTTGAATCTTGAACAAGGGGGAATTTATAATATTACCTCATTTTACGACCCTTAATTCCGATCCGCTGAAAGTGGGTGAGCTTAGAAACAGATCACTAATAAACAGGCGCTATATAAAAGGTCGTTAATAATGTTTTATGTCGGCCACTGGAAATTCATGAGCGGTGGAAGGAAGAGGCGCATAGCGGGATCCCAGCTTCTCAATGTCGGCAAAGCTGTGTGATCTTGGCCAAATCACTTTATCTGTGTGCCCGAATTCTCGTGTCTTCCAAAACTGAAAGGGGTTTATTTACAAGCCCCTTGTGCCACTTTTGCGTCATTTTACCATGTTAAAAATGACGCAAAAGTGGCGCTAAAGGCTTGTAAATAAGCCCCAAAGTGCTTAGAGACATAATAACCACAGTTGCATGTGTATGGGCGCGTGAGAGTTTACGGACCCGCTTGTTTGTGTTTACAGTGGGTTAATTGTGGGCGGTCGAATCAGACACCTGAGTTATGATCTCGGCTCTCATAGTTGAGCTTCACGTGTGACCCTGGGCAACATTGATCCATCTCCTCCTACCTTAGTTCCCAAAAGTGACAGATCAGATGCAATCTTGAGCGCAAAGGGAAAAGCGACATTTATTCACGCATGTTTAAAACAAAGTTACCAGGCGATGGCTGGAGCCGGTTATGGAGAGACAAATTTCTATCTAGCGCCCACTCGCCGTTCTGGTGTCCTAGCGCTGCAAACTAAGGTTCTTGAAATGGTTTATATTTTGAGGTCAGATACTGATGGGCAGTCGTTTTTTCTGCTCCCAATTTGCCATTTTTCACAGCAGAGTGGCGATTTGATGTGATCAAGGGGTATTCTTTCTAATGTGCCCCTATAAGGCGGGCGCATTGCCGGAGTTAGGGGCAGGAGGGTGGGGGCAGGGCAGGTGCATGTGGGAGTTCTCTGACTTGTGAAGGGGTGACCCCCGCCCCCCCTCCCCCCAACACCCGGCAGCCTGCGGATGTATGAGATGTACTGTGGAACGTGGGGGTTTCTGGTGCCCTTGATTGGGGAGCTTAACCCCCCCCCCCCCATAGGTGAAGGGTAAGATGGGGGTGCTACTGCCCCCCCCCCCCGGATTGGGGAGTTGATGACCTTTCTCACGATGATGCACGTGCAGCGGTCGTGCTTTTGACCTCCGTGCAAAGAGCAGGAAACACCTCTGGGTGGCCAGAGGAGCTGACATGGCTGCAAGGAAGGGGAGCTCGGGAAAAGGTTCTTGTTCGAGGGGATGATTTGGAGCTGCAGGAAGATCTGCGGGAGTAGAGAGGTGGAGGGAACTATTCTGGGGAGGGAACTCTTCTGGGCATGGAGTGCAGATCTGCAGGAGATAAGAGGAGGGAACTCTTCTGGGCATGGAGTGGAGATCTGCAGGAGATAAGAGGAGGGAACTCTTCTGGGGAGGGAACTCTTCTGGGCATGGAGTGCAGATCTGCAGGAGATAAGAGGAGGGAACTCTTCTGGGCATGGAGTGGAGATCTGCAGGAGATAAGAGGAGGGACCTCTTCTGGGCATGGAGTGGAGATCTGCAGGAGGAGGGAAGTGGAGGGAACTCTTCTGGGCATGGAGTGCAGATCTGCAGGAGATGAGAGGAGGGAACTCTTCTGGGCATGGAGATCTGCAGGAGGAGGGAAGTTGAGGGAACTCTTCTGGGCATGGAGTGCAGATCTGCAGGAGATGAGAGGAGGAAACTCTTCTGGGCATGGAGTGCAGATCTGCAGGAGATGAGAGGAGGGAACTCTTCTGGGCATGGAGTGCAGATCTGCAGGAGGAGGGAAGTTGAGGGAACTCTTCTGGGCATGGAGTGGAGATCTGCAGGAGGAGGGAAGTTGAGGGAACTCTTCTGGGCATGGAGTGCAGATCTGCAGGAGGAGGGAAGTTGAGGGAACTCTTCTGGGCATGGAGTGCAGATCTGCAGGAGATGAGAGGAGGGAACTCTTCTGGGCATGGAGTGGAGATCTGCAGGAGATGAGAGGAGGGAACTCTTCTGGGCATGGAGTGCAGATCTGCAGGAGATGAGAGGAGGGAACTCTTCTGGGCATAGAGTGGAGATCTGCAGGAGGTGAGAGGAGGGAACTCTTCTAGGCACGGAGTGGGGATCCGCAGGAGACGAGAGGAGGGAACTCTTCTAGGCATGGATTGCAGATCTGCAGGAGGAGGGAAGTGGAGGGAACTCTTCTGGGCACGGAGTGCAGATCTGCAGGAGGGGGGAAGTGGAGGGAACTACTGAAGGGCGCAGAGAAAGGAAGGGAAATGGAACTGGGTGTAGAAAACTCTCCAAGCGGAGCTCTGCCGAGGAATCTTCCCTGGTGGAGACAGCCTGAAACGGGAGCTCGGAGGGTCGGGTTTGCAGGGGAAGCCTTGGGGAATGTGGGGTGGGGGATTGCGGGAGGCGCTCAGTGGATAAGACTCCTTTGCTAGAGACTCGAGCACAGAGGGGCGACCTCCGCATGCCGGACACCGAGGCGGGAACCCTGCGGAGGGAGCTCAGGGTGGGCTTGCGGGGCCGGGGCGGCGGGAGAGGGGGCGCACCGCAGATCGAGCTTGGAGGACGGAACTCCGCCGCGGCGTCTCCTCTGCCTCTCCTGTGATCCTTTAAAGTGAAAGCAGGGATTGATGAAATGCGGAGTCAGCGGAGGGCGCAGGCCAGAGTGCGGCTCCCGGGGGAAATGCGGGGGGTGCAGGGGGTGAACCGGGAGATGCCACAGCACCACGTCAAAGGCACTCATTCAGGAGTGACGGCGTCTGCCGGGGGGCCCAGGGCAGCGCACTCTGCCGCCCGCAGGAGCCATGGCAAAGAGCGGAGGGAGAGCTCCCCCCGGAGCAGGAAGTGGAGGCGAGAGGGGGGGGGGGTCCTGCCTCCCCCAACCTCCCAGGGAAAAGTCTGTTAAAGTGGGCGTCGCAAGTTATCTATACACCACCGGGCAGGTGCAGCTGCACTCATACATACAGCACCGGGGCAGGTGCAGCTGCACTCATACATACAGCACCGGGGCAGGGGCAGCTGCACTCATACATACAGCACCGGGGCAGGTGCAGCCCCACTCATACATACAGCACCGGGGCAGGTGCAGCCCCACTCATACATACAGCACCGGGGCAGGAGGAGCAGCTGCACTCATACATACAGCACCGGAGCAGGTGCAGCTGCACTCATACATGCAGCACGGGGCAGGTGCAGCTGCACTCATACATACAGCACCGGGGCAGGTGCAGCTCCACTCATACATGCAGCACGGGGCAGGTGCAGCTGCACTCATACATACAGCACCGGAGCAGGAGGTGCAGCTGCACTCATACATACAGAACCAGGGCAGGTGCAGCTGCACCTCATACATAGAGCACCGGGACAGGTGCATCTGCACTCATACATACAGCACCGGGGCAGGTGCAGCAGCAGTCACACATGCAGCACCGGGGCAGGTGCAGCTGCACTCATACATACAGCACCGGGCAGGTGCAGCTGCACTCATACATACAGCACTCGGGCAGGTGCAGCTGCACTCATACATACAGCACTCGGGCAGGTGCAGTTGCACTCATACATACAGCACCGGGGCAGGTGCAGCTGCACTCATACATACAGCACTGGGGCAGGTGCAGCTGCACTCATACATGCAGCATGGGGCAGGTGCAGCTGCACTCATACATACAGCACCGGGACAGGTGCAGCTGCACTTAAACATACAGCACCGGGGCAGGTGCAGCTGCACTCATACATACAGCACCGGGCAGGTGCAGCTGCACTCATACATGCAGCACCAGAGCAGGTGCAGCTGCACTTATACATACAGCACCGGGGCAGGTGCAGCTGCACTCATACATACAGCACCGGGGCAGGTGCAGCTGCACTCATACATACAGCACCGGGGCAGGTGCAGCTGCACTCATACACACAGCACCGGGGCAGGAGGTGCAGCTGTACTCATACATACAGCACCGGGGCAGGAGGTGCAGCTGCACTCATACATACAGCACCGGGGCAGGTGCAGCTGCACTCATACACACAGCACCGGGGCAGGAGGTGCAGCTGTACTCATACATACAGCACCGGGGCAGGAGGTGCAGCTGCACTCATACATACAGCACCGGGGCAGGTGCAGCTGCACTCATACATACAGAAACCAGGCAGGTGCAGCTGCACTCATACATACAGCACCGGAGCAGGTGCAGCTGCACTCATACATACAGCACCGGGGCAGGTGCAGCTGCACTCATACATACAGCACCGGGGCAGGTGCAGCTGCACTCATACATACAGCACCAGGGCAGGTGCAGCTGCACTCATACACACAGCACCAGGGCAGTTGCAGCTGCACTCATACATACAGCACCGGGGCAGGTGCAGCTGCACTCATACATACAGCACCAGGGCAGGTGCAGCTGCACTCATACATACAGCACCAGGGCAGGTGCAGCTGCACTCATACACACAGCACCAGGGCAGTTGCAGCTGCACTCATACATACAGCACCGGGGCAGGTGCAGCTGCACTCATACATACAGCACCAGGGCAGGTGCAGCTGCACTCATACATACAGCACGGGGCAGGTGCAGCTGTACTCATACATGGAGCACGGGGCAGGTGCAGCTGCACTCATACATGCAGCACGGGGCAGGTGCAGCTGCACTCATACATACAGCACCGGAGCAGGTGCAGCTGCACTCATACATGCAGCACGGGGCAGGTGCAGCCCCACTCATACATACAGCACCGGGGCAGGAGGAGCAGCTGCACTCATACATACAGCACCGGAGCAGGTGCAGCTGCACTCATACATGCAGCACGGGGCAGGTGCAGCTGCACTCATACATACAGCACTCGGGCAGGTGCAGTTGCACTCATACATACAGCACCGGGGCAGGTGCAGCTGCACTCATACATACAGCACTGGGGCAGGTGCAGCTGCACTCATACATGCAGCATGGGGCAGGTGCAGCTGCACTCATACATACAGCACCGGGACAGGTGCAGCTGCACTTAAACATACAGCACCGGGGCAGGTGCAGCTGCACTCATACATACAGCACCGGGCAGGTGCAGCTGCACTCATACATGCAGCACCAGAGCAGGTGCAGCTGCACTTATACATACAGCACCGGGGCAGGTGCAGCTGCACTCATACATACAGCACCGGGGCAGGTGCAGCTGCACTCATACATACAGCACCGGGGCAGGTGCAGCTGCACTCATACACACAGCACCGGGGCAGGAGGTGCAGCTGTACTCATACATACAGCACCGGGGCAGGAGGTGCAGCTGCACTCATACATACAGCACCGGGGCAGGTGCAGCTGCACTCATACATACAGAAACCAGGCAGGTGCAGCTGCACTCATACATACAGCACCGGAGCAGGTGCAGCTGCACTCATACATACAGCACCGGGGCAGGTGCAGCTGCACTCATACATACAGCACCGGGGCAGGTGCAGCTGCACTCATACATACAGCACCAGGGCAGGTGCAGCTGCACTCATACACACAGCACCAGGGCAGTTGCAGCTGCACTCATACATACAGCACCGGGGCAGGTGCAGCTGCACTCATACATACAGCACCAGGGCAGGTGCAGCTGCACTCATACATACAGCACCAGGGCAGGTGCAGCTGCACTCATACACACAGCACCAGGGCAGGTGCAGCTGCACTCATACATACAGCACAGCAGCAGGTGCAGTTCCTGTCAGGTGCAGCTCGCTGGGTTTGGCTCAGTGGGGTGGGGGCCACTGTGTGCTGCTCAGGCTGGCAGGCCAGAGTGCTGTGGCGGTGACGTGCGCTGGCCGCTGGCACGGCTGCAGGCCGCTCTCAGCTCTCCGCCCTCCCGGTGCTGACCGTGCCCAGGGCCGGGGTCAGCCAGGGGTCACACGGCAGCTGAGGCGGAACGCAGGTGCAGGGCCCTGGGAAGCTCGGCCCGTTCCCAGCCCTAGCCAGAGACCCTTCAAACGGAGCCCCCCCTCTCTCGGATTCCCATGCGCCCCTTCTTTTCACTCCCCCCTTACCCCACCTACCGTAAAGTGACGTGGGCCTATGCCCAGGGCGCCGGTCCCCAGGGGCGGCGTGGAAGATTCATCTAAGGGGACCCCGCGGTCTGCTGAACCCGAAAGTGACTGATGTTTTAATTAATTTATCGCATGAATAAAAAACGTATCAGATGGCCGTGTACGTAACAGGTGCGAGAAGAACCCCTAGAGTACTCACACAGGGTTCACTGAGTATCTCAGGATTTAGAGGCTCTTAGAGTTATAGCGCCGAGAGAGCCCCCGTCCAGGCCCTCAGAAGTGACTCACAGCCCCAGCTGTTCCCACGGTTAGTGCAAGCATCCCATGACGTGCCTGCGGCCACCACTGGCCCCACTGGGCGTCTGGCAGCCTTCCCAGTCAGCACCAGCGCAGTGGACAGCAACGAGTGACCGCCGGCGTATAGCTCGGTGGGTGCATGCGCCGGAGGCTTCGCGGCACCTGACAGACTCAGGACGCATTCTAAGCCGGTGCAAGTCACACTGCGTGATGACTGCCTTTGACCAGGACAAAAGTGAATTATGTTATTTACAGCGCTACAAAGCGCTATAAAAGCTCTATAACACCTTTATTTTTACGAATCGGAGTGATATTTTGCAGATATGGTTCGAGTTAATGGGGACTGCGTTTTATACACAATCCATTACCCACTCATTCTGTCGCATAATAGATTTGCTCCGGTTTTACATCGGTGCAAAGCGTTATGTAAAAGTCCCTGGGTGTGTAATCTTGGTGGTTTCGGCTGCACGGCAGTACAAGGGCATGGGAGGTTGAGAAAGGAAAGCCCATGGTTGGAGAACAGGGTTCGGTGACGAAAAACCTGGCATCTCACAGTAAAAACTGTGCAGAGAAAGGTGCATTTCGAGGGTGGGCCCTGCCCTGGGTAGGTTTGGGGTACCTAATCGATCGCCTGAACTGATCTCTGCAGGTGTCTGTGTGCAAACCCACACTGCTGTGTACTGGCTCCAGCCTAAGTGAACGAGAAAGAGACGGACATAGGTGCGGGGGGGTTCCTCTGTTCGTGTGTGTGCGCCTTTTGGGTCTGTGTGTGCCCACCTATGCCTGGGCACGGGTCCATAGAAGTCTGAGTGTCAGCCCTCTCTCTTCACCACATTCACCCCTCCCCCCCTTTCTCTCTCTGCTGGTCCTTGTGAGGCCCCCACGACTGGGCACCGACCCACACTGTTCTGTGGGCCCACCCATGCCTGGGCACTGGTCCACAGTGGCGTGGGTGGGCTCCCCTGTGTCTGTGTTCTACTGAGTGTCTGTGTGCCCACCCATGCCTGGCACTGGTCCACAGTGGACTGGGTGGGCTCCCCTGTGTCTGGGTTCTGCTGAGTGTCTGTGTGCCCACCCATGCCTGGCACTGGTCCGCAGTGGCCTGGACGGGCTCCCTTGTGTCTGGGTTCTGCTGAGTGTTTGTGTGCCCACCCATGCCTGGCACTGGTCCACAGTGGCCTGGGTGGGCTCCCCTGTGTCTGGGTTCTGCTGAGTGTCTGTGTGCCCACCCATGCCTGGCACTGGTCCACAGTGGACTGGGTGGACTCACCTGTGTCTGGGTTCTGCTGAGTGTTTGTGTGCCCACCCATGCCTGGGCACTGGTCCACAGTGGCCTGGATGGGCTCCCCTGTGTCTGGGTTCTGCTGAGTATCTGTGTGCCCACCCATGCCAGGGCACTGGCCTGGGTGGGCTCCCTTGTGTCTGTGTTCTACTGAGTGTCTGTGTGCCCACCCATGCCTGGCACTGGTCCACAGTGGCCTGGACGGGCTCCCTTGTGTCTGGGTTCTGCTGAGTGTTTGTGTGCCCACCCATGCCTGGCACTGGTCCACAGTGGCCTGGGTGGGCTCCCCTGTGTCTGGGTTCTGCTGAGTGTCTGTGTGCCCACCCATGCCTGGCACTGGTCCACAGTGGACTGGGTGGACTCACCTGTGTCTGGGTTCTGCTGAGTGTCTGTGTGCCCACCCATGCCTGGCACTGGTCCACAGTGGACTGGGTGGGCTCCCCTGTGTCTGGGTTCTGCTGAGTGTTTGTGTGCCCACCCATGCCTGGGCACTGGTCCACAGTGGACTGGGTGGACTCACCTGTGTCTGGGTTCTGCTGAGTGTTTGTGTGCCCACCCATGCCTGGGCACTGGTCCACAGTGGACTGGGTGGACTCACCTGTGTCTGGGTTCTGCTGAGTGTCTGTGTGCCCACCCATGCCTGGCACTGGTCCGCAGTGGCCTGGGTGGACTCACCTGTGTCTGGGTTCTGCTGAGTGTCTGTGTGCCCACCCATGCCTGGCACTGGTACACAGTGGACTGGGTGGGCTCACCTGTGTCTGGGTTCTGCTGAGTGTCTGTGTGCCCACCCATGCCTGGCACTGGTCCACAGTGGCCCGGGTGGGCTCCCCTGTGTCTGGGTTCTGCTGAGTGTCTGTGTGCCCACCCATGCCTGGCACTGGTCCGCAGTGGCCTGGACGGGCTCCCTTGTGTCTGGGTTCTGCTGAGTGTTTGTGTGCCCACCCATGCCTGGCACTGGTCCACAGTGGCCTGGGTGGGCTCCCCTGTGTATGGGTTCTGCTGAGTGTCTGTGTGCCCACCCATGCCTGGCACTGGTCCACAGTGGACTGGGTGGACTCACCTGTGTCTGGGTTCTGCTGAGTGTCTGTGTGCCCACCCATGCCTGGCACTGGTCCACAGTGGCCTGGGTGGGCTCACCTGAGTCTGGGTTCTGCTGAGTGTCTGTGTGCCCACCCATGCCTGGCACTGGTCCACAGTGGCCTGGGTGGGCTCACCTGTGTCTGGGTTCTGCTGAGTGTTTGTGTGCCCACCCATGCCTGGCACTGGTCCACAGTGGACTGGACGGGCTCCCTTGTGTCTGGGTTCTGCTGAGTGTTTGTGTGCCCACCCATGCCTGGCACTGGTCCACAGTGGCCTGGGTGGGCTCCCCTGTGTCTGGGTTCTGCTGAGTGTCTGTGTGCCCACCCATGCCTGGCACTGGTCCACAGTGGACTGGGTGGACTCACCTGTGTCTGGGTTCTGCTGAGTGTCTGTGTGCCCACCCATGCCTGGCACTGGTCCACAGTGGACTGGGTGGGCTCCCCTGTGTCTGGGTTCTGCTGAGTGTTTGTGTGCCCACCCATGCCTGGGCACTGGTCCACAGTGGACTGGGTGGACTCACCTGTGTCTGGGTTCTGCTGAGTGTTTGTGTGCCCACCCATGCCTGGGCACTGGTCCACAGTGGACTGGGTGGACTCACCTGTGTCTGGGTTCTGCTGAGTGTCTGTGTGCCCACCCATGCCTGGCACTGGTCCGCAGTGGCCTGGGTGGACTCACCTGTGTCTGGGTTCTGCTGAGTGTCTGTGTGCCCACCCATGCCTGGCACTGGTACACAGTGGACTGGGTGGGCTCACCTGTGTCTGGGTTCTGCTGAGTGTCTGTGTGCCCACCCATGCCTGGCACTGGTCCACAGTGGCCCGGGTGGGCTCCCCTGTGTCTGGGTTCTGCTGAGTGTCTGTGTGCCCACCCATGCCTGGCACTGGTCCGCAGTGGCCTGGACGGGCTCCCTTGTGTCTGGGTTCTGCTGAGTGTTTGTGTGCCCACCCATGCCTGGCACTGGTCCACAGTGGCCTGGGTGGGCTCCCCTGTGTATGGGTTCTGCTGAGTGTCTGTGTGCCCACCCATGCCTGGCACTGGTCCACAGTGGACTGGGTGGACTCACCTGTGTCTGGGTTCTGCTGAGTGTCTGTGTGCCCACCCATGCCTGGCACTGGTCCACAGTGGCCTGGGTGGGCTCACCTGAGTCTGGGTTCTGCTGAGTGTCTGTGTGCCCACCCATGCCTGGCACTGGTCCACAGTGGCCTGGGTGGGCTCACCTGTGTCTGGGTTCTGCTGAGTGTTTGTGTGCCCACCCATGCCTGGCACTGGTCCGCAGTGGCCTGGACGGGCTCCCCTGTGTCTGGGTTCTGCTGAGTGTCTGTGTGCCCACCCATGCCTGGGCACTGGTCCACAGTGGCGTGGGTAGGCTCCCCTGTGTCTGGGTTCTGCTGAGTGTCTGTGTGCCCACCCATGACTGGCACTGGTCCACAGTGGCCCGGGTGGGCTCACCTGAGTCTGGGTTCTGCTGAGTGTCTGTGTGCCCACCCATGCCTGGCACTGGTCCGCAGTGGCCTGGGTGGACTCCCCTGTGTCTGGGTTCTGCTGAGTGTTTGTGTGCCCACCCATGCCTGGCACTGGTCCGCAGTGGCCTGGGTGGGCTCACCTGTGTCTGGGTTCTGCTGAGTGTCTGTGTGCCCACCCATGCCTGGCACTGGTCCACAGTGGCCTGGGTGGACTCCCCTGTGTCTGGGTTCTGCTGAGTGTTTGTGTGCCCACCCATGCCAGGGCACTGGCCCGCAGTGGCCCGGGTGGGCTCCCCTGTTTCTGGGCTCTACTGAGTGTCTGTGTGCCCACCCATGCCTGGCACTGGTACACAGTGGACTGGGTGGGCTCCCCTGTGTCTGGGTTCTGCTGAGTGTTTGTGTGCCCACCCATGCCTGGCACTGGTCCACAGTGGCCCGGGTGGACTCACCTGTGTCTGGGTTCTGCTGAGTGTCTGTGTGCCCACCCATGCCTGGCACTGGTCCACAGTGGACTGGGTGGACTCACCTGTGTCTGGGTTCTGCTGAGTGTCTGTGTGCCCACCCATGCCTGGCACTGGTCCGCAGTGGCCTGGGTGGGCTCCCCTGTGTCTGGGTTCTGCTGAGTGTTTGTGTGCCCACCCATGCCTGGCACTGGTCCACAGTGGCCCGGGTGGGCTCACCTGTGTCTGGGTTCTGCTGAGTGTTTGTGTGCCCACCCATGCCTGGCACTGGTCCACAGTGGACTGGGTGGACTCACCTGTGTCTGGGTTCTGCTGAGTGTCTGTGTGCCCACCCATGCCTGGCACTGGTCCGCAGTGGCCTGGGTGTACTCACCTGTGTCTGGGTTCTGCTGAGTGTTTGTGTGCCCACCCATGCCTGGCACTGGTCCACAGTGGCCTGAATGGGCTCCCCTGTGTCTGGGTTCTGCTGAGTGTTTGTGTGCCCACCCATGCCTGGCACTGGTCCGCAGTGGCCTGGGTGTACTCACCTGTGTCTGGGTTCTGCTGAGTGTCTGTGTGCCCACCCATGCCTGGCACTGGTCCGCAGTGGCCTGGGTGGGCTCCCCTGTGTCTGTGTTCTGCTGAGTGTTTGTGTGCCCACCCATGCCTGGCACTGGTCCACAGTGGACTGGGTGGGCTCACCTGTGTCTGGGTTCTGCTGAGTGTCTGTGTGCCCACCCATGCCTGGGCACTGGTCCACAGTGGCCTGGGTGGACTCACCTGTGTCTGGGCTCTGCTGAGTGTCTGTGTGCCCACCCATGCCTGGCACTGGTCCACAGTGGACTGGGTGGGCTCACCTGTGTCTGGGTTCTGCTGAGTGTCTGTGTGCCCACCCATGCCTGGCACTGGTCCACAGTGGACTGGGTGTACTCCCCTGTGTCTGGGTTCTGCTGAGTGTCTGTGTGCCCACCCATGCCTGGCACTGGTCCACAGTGGCCTGGGTGGGCTCCCCTGTGTCTGGGTTCTGCTGAGTGTCTGTGTGCCCACCCATGCCTGGCACTGGTCCACAGTGGCCTGGTGGGCTCCCCCGTATCTGTGTTCTACTGAGTGTTTGTGTGCCCACCCATGCCTGGCACTGGTCCACAGTGGACTGGGTGGACTCACCTGTGTCTGGGTTCTGCTGAGTGTTTGTGTGCCCACCCATGCCTGGCACTGGTCCACAGTGGCTTGGATGGGCTCCCTTGTGTCTGGGTTCTGCTGAGTGTCTGTGTGCCCACCCATGCCTGGGCACTGGACCGCAGTGGCCTGGGTGTACTCACCTGTGTCTGGGTTCTGCTGAGTGTCTGTGTGCCCACCCATGCCTGGGCACTGGACCGCAGTGGCCTGGGTGTACTCACCTGTGTCTGGGTTCTGCTGAGTGTCTGTGTGCCCACCCATGCCTGGCACTGGTCCACAGTGGACTGGGTGGGCTCCCCTGTGTCTGGGTTCTGCTGAGTGTCTGTGTGCCCACCCATGCCTGGGCACTGGTCCACAGTGGCCTGGGTGGGCTCCCCTGTTTCTGGGTTCTGCTGAGTGTTTGTGTGCCCACCCATGCCTGGCACTGGTCCGCAGTGGCCTGGGTGGACTCACCTGTGTCTGTGTTCTACTGAGTGTTTGTGTGCCCACCCATGCCTGGGCACTGGTCCACAGTGGCCTGGGTGGGCTCCCCTGTGTCTGGGTTCTGCTGAGTGTCTGTGTGCCCACCCATGCCTGGCACTGGTCCACAGTGGCCTGAATGGGCTCCCCTGTGTCTGGGTTCTGCTGAGTGTTTGTGTGCCCACCCATGCCTGGCACTGGTCCGCAGTGGCCTGGGTGTACTCACCTGTGTCTGGGTTCTGCTGAGTGTCTGTGTGCCCACCCATGCCTGGCACTGGTCCGCAGTGGCCTGGGTGTACTCACCTGTGTCTGGGTTCTGCTGAGTGTCTGTGTGCCCACCCATGCCTGGCACTGGTCCACAGTGGACTGGGTGGACTCACCTGTGTCTGGGTTCTGCTGAGTGTCTGTGTGCCCACCCATGCCTGGCACTGGTCCGCAGTGGCCTGGGTGTACTCACCTGTGTCTGGGTTCTGCTGAGTGTTTGTGTGCCCACCCATGCCTGGCACTGGTCCACAGTGGACTGGGTGGACTCATCTGTGTCTGGGTTCTGCTGAGTGTTTGTGTGCCCACCCATGCCTGGGCACTGGTCCGCAGTGGCTTGGGTGGACTCACCTGTGTCTGGGTTCTACTGAGTGTTTGTGTGCCCACCCATGCCTGGCACTGGTCCACAGTGGCCCGGGTGGGCTCCCCTGTGTCTGGGTTCTGCTGAATGTCTGTGTGCCCACCCATGCCAGGGTACTGGTCCACAGTGGCCCGGGTGGACTCGCCTGTGTCTGTGTTCTGCTGAGTGTCTGTGTGCCCACCCATGCCTGGCACTGGTCCACAGTGGCTTGGAGGGGCTCCCATTGTGTCTGTGTTCTGCTGAGTGTTTGTGTGCCCACCCATGCCTGGCACTGGTCCACAGTGGCCCGGGTGGGCTCCCTTGTGTCTGTGTTCTGCTGAGTGTTTGTGTGCCCACCCATGCCTGGCACTGGTCCACAGTGGCCTGGGTGGACTCACCTGTGTCTGGGTTCTGCTGAGTGTTTGTGTGCCCACCCATGCCTGGCACTGGTCCACAGTGGCCTGGGTGGACTCCCCTGTGTCTGGGTTCTGCTGAGTGTTTGTGTGCTCACCCATGCCTGGCACTGGTACACAGTGGACTGGGTGTACTCACCTGTGTCTGGGTTCTGCTGAGTGTCTGTGTGCCCACCCATGCCTGGCACTGGTCCACAGTGGCCTGGGTGGACTCCCCTGTGTCTGGGTTCTGCTGAGTGTCTGTGTGCCCACCCATGCCTGGCACTGGTCCGCAGTGGCCTGGGTGTACTCACCTGTGTCTGGGTTCTGCTGAGTGTTTGTGTGCCCACCCATGCCTGGCACTGGTCCACAGTGGACTGGGTGGACTCACCTGTGTCTGGGTTCTGCTGAGTGTCTGTGTGCCCACCCATGCCTAAGCACTGGTCCGCAGTGGCCTGGGTGTACTCACCTGTGTCTGGGTTCTGCTGAGTGTTTGTGTGCCCACCCATGCCTGGCACTGGTCCGCAGTGGACTGGGTGGGCTCCCCTGTTTCTGGGTTCTGCTGAGTGTCTGTGTGCCCACCCATGCCTGGCACTGGTCCGCAGTGGCCTGGGTGGACTCACCTGTGTCTGGGTTCTGCTGAGTGTTTGTGTGCCCACCCATGCCTGGCACTGGTCCGCAGTGGCCTGGGTGTACTCACCTGTGTCTGGGTTCTGCTGAGTGTTTGTGTGCCCACCCATGCCTGGCACTGGTCCACAGTGGACTGGGTGGACTCACCTGTGTCTGGGTTCTGCTGAGTGTCTGTGTGCCCACCCATGCCTAAGCACTGGTCCGCAGTGGCCTGGGTGTACTCACCTGTGTCTGGGTTCTGCTGAGTGTTTGTGTGCCCACCCATGCCTGGCACTGGTCCGCAGTGGACTGGGTGGGCTCCCCTGTTTCTGGGTTCTGCTGAGTGTCTGTGTGCCCACCCATGCCTGGCACTGGTCCGCAGTGGCCTGGGTGGACTCACCTGTGTCTGTGTTCTACTGAGTGTTTGTGTGCCCACCCATGCCTGGGCACTGGTCCACAGTGGCCTGGGTGGGCTCCCCTGTTTCTGGGTTCTGCTGAGTGTCTGTGTGCCCACCCATGCCTGGCACTGGTCCGCAGTGGCCTGGGTGGACTCACCTGTGTCTGTGTTCTACTGAGTGTTTGTGTGCCCACCCATGCCTGGCACTGGTCCGCAGTGGCCTGGGTGTACTCACCTGTGTCTGGGTTCTGCTGAGTGTCTGTGTGCCCACCCATGCCTGGCACTGGTCCGCAGTGGCCTGGGTGTACTCACCTGTGTCTGGGTTCTGCTGAGTGTTTGTGTGCCCACCCATGCCTGGCACTGGTCCGCAGTGGCCTGGGTGGACTCACCTGTGTCTGGGTTCTGCTGAG
This sequence comes from Lissotriton helveticus, assembly GCF_964261635.1. Taxonomy (NCBI): domain Eukaryota; kingdom Metazoa; phylum Chordata; class Amphibia; order Caudata; family Salamandridae; genus Lissotriton; species Lissotriton helveticus. The sequence continues at coordinate 50,838,689 of NC_136072.1, read as the reverse complement.
TGTTTGTGTGCCCACCCATGCCTGGCACTGGTCCGCAGTGGCCTGGGTGTACTCACCTGTGTCTGGGTTCTGCTGAGTGTTTGTGTGCCCACCCATGCCTGGCACTGGTCCACAGTGGACTGGGTGGACTCACCTGTGTCTGGGTTCTGCTGAGTGTCTGTGTGCCCACCCATGCCTAAGCACTGGTCCGCAGTGGCCTGGGTGTACTCACCTGTGTCTGGGTTCTGCTGAGTGTTTGTGTGCCCACCCATGCCTGGCACTGGTCCGCAGTGGACTGGGTGGGCTCCCCTGTTTCTGGGTTCTGCTGAGTGTCTGTGTGCCCACCCATGCCTGGCACTGGTCCGCAGTGGCCTGGGTGGACTCACCTGTGTCTGTGTTCTACTGAGTGTTTGTGTGCCCACCCATGCCTGGGCACTGGTCCACAGTGGCCTGGGTGGGCTCCCCTGTGTCTGGGTTCTGCTGAGTGTCTGTGTGCCCACCCATGCCTGGCACTGGTCCACAGTGGCCTGAATGGGCTCCCCTATGTCTGGGTTCTGCTGAGTGTTTGTGTGCCCACCCATGCCTGGCACTGGTCCGCAGTGGCCTGGGTGTACTCACCTGTGTCTGGGTTCTGCTGAGTGTTTGTGTGCCCACCCATGCCTGGCACTGGTCCACAGTGGACTGGGTGGACTCACCTGTGTCTGGGTTCTGCTGAGTGTCTGTGTGCCCACCCATGCCTGGCACTGGTCCGCAGTGGCCTGGGTGTACTCACCTGTGTCTGGGTTCTGCTGAGTGTTTGTGTGCCCACCCATGCCTGGCACTGGTCCACAGTGGCCCGGGTGGGCTCCCCTGTGTCTGGGTTCTGCTGAATGTCTGTGTGCCCGCCCATGCCAGGGTACTGGTCCACAGTGGCCCGGGTGGACTCGCCTGTGTCTGTGTTCTGCTGAGTGTCTGTGTGCCCACCCATGCCTGGCACTGGTCCACAGTGGCTTGGATGGGCTCCCATTGTGTCTGTGTTCTGCTGAGTGTTTGTGTGCCCACCCATGCCTGGCACTGGTCCACAGTGGCCCGGGTGGGCTCCCTTGTGTCTGTGTTCTGCTGAGTGTTTGTGTGCCCACCCATGCCTGGCACTGGTCCACAGTGGCCTGGGTGGACTCCCCTGTGTCTGGGTTCTGCTGAGTGTTTGTGTGCCCACCCATGCCTGGCACTGGTACACAGTGGACTGGGTGTACTCACCTGTGTCTGGGTTCTGCTGAGTGTCTGTGTGCCCACCCATGCCTGGCACTGGTCCACAGTGGCCTGGGTGGACTCCCCAGTGTCTGGGTTCTGCTGAGTGTCTGTGTGCCCACCCATGCCTGGCACTGGTCCACAGTGGACTGGGTGGGCTCCCCTGTGTCTGGGTTCTGCTGAGTGTTTGTGTGCCCACCCATGCCTGGGCACTGGTCCACAGTGGACTGGGTGGACTCACCTGTGTCTGGGTTCTGCTGAGTGTCTGTGTGCCCACCCATGCCTGGGCACTGGTCCACAGTGGACTGGGTGGACTCACCTGTGTCTGGGTTCTGCTGAGTGTCTGTGTGCCCACCCATGCCTGGCACTGGTCCGCAGTGGCCTGGGTGGGCTCGCCTGTGTCTGGGTTCTGCTGAGTGTTTGTGTGCCCACCCATGCCTGGCACTGGTCCGCAGTGGCCTGGGTGGACTCACCTGTGTCTGGGTTCTGCTGAGTGTCTGTGTGCCCACCCATGCCTGGCACTGGTCCGCAGTGGCCTGGGTGGGCTCGCCTGTGTCTGGGTTCTGCTGAGTGTTTGTGTGCCCACCCATGCCTGGCACTGGTCCGCAGTGGCCTGGGTGGGCTCCCCTGTGTCTGGGTTCTGCTGAGTGTCTGTGTGCCCACCCATGCCTGGCACGTGTCCACAGTGGCCTGGGTGGGCTCCCCTGTGTCTGGGTTCTGCTGAGTGTTTGTGTGCCCACCCATGCCTGGCACTGGTCCGCAGTGGCCTGGGTGTACTCACCTGTGTCTGGGTTCTGCTGAGTGTTTGTGTGCCCACCCATGCCTGGCACTGGTCCACAGTGGACTGGGTGGACTCACCTGTGTCTGGGTTCTGCTGAGTGTCTGTGTGCCCACCCATGCCTGGCACTGGTCCGCAGTGGCCTGGGTGTACTCACCTGTGTCTGGGTTCTGCTGAGTGTTTGTTTGCCCACCCATGCCTGGCACTGGTCCACAGTGGACTGGGTGGACTCACCTGTGTCTGGGTTCTGCTGAGTGTCTGTGTGCCCACCCATGCCTAAGCACTGGTCCGCAGTGGCCTGGGTGTACTCACCTGTGTCTGGGTTCTGCTGAGTGTTTGTGTGCCCACCCATGCCTGGCACTGGTCCACAGTGGCCTGGGTGGGCTCCCCTGTGTCTGTGTTCTGCTGAGTGTTTGTGTGCCCACCCATGCCTGGCACTGGTCCGCAGTGGCCTGGGTGGACTCCCCTGTGTCTGGGTTCTGCTGAGTGTTTGTGTGCCCACCCATGCCTGGGCACTGGTCCACAGTGGACTGGGTGGGCTCCCCTGTGTCTGGGTTCTGCTGAGTGTTTGTGTGCCCACCCATGCCTGGCACTGGTCCACAGTGGCCCGGGTGGGCTCACCTGTGTCTGGGTTCTGCTGAGTGTTTGTGTGCCCACCCATGCCTGGGCACTGGTCCACAGTGGCCTGGGTGGACTCACCTGTGTCTGGGTTCTGCTGAGTGTCTGTGTGCCCACCCATGCCTGGCACTGGTACACAGTGGACTGGGTGGGCTCACCTGTGTCTGGGTTCTGCTGAGTGTCTGTGTGCCCACCCATGCCTGGCACTGGTCCACAGTGGCCTGGGTGTACTCACCTGTGTCTGGGTTCTGCTGAGTGTCTGTGTGCCCACCCATGCCTGGCACTGGTCCACAGTGGCCTGGGTGGACTCACCTGTGTCTGGGTTCTGCTGAGTGTCTGTGTGCCCACCCATGCCTGGCACTGGTACACAGTGGACTGGGTGGGCTCACCTGTGTCTGGGTTCTGCTGAGTGTCTGTGTGCCCACCCATGCCTGGCACTGGTCCACAGTGGCCTGGGTGTACTCACCTGTGTCTGGGTTCTGCTGAGTGTCTGTGTGCCCACCCATGCCTGGCACTGGTCCGCAGTGGCCTGGGTGGGCTCCCCTGTGTCTGGGTTCTGCTGAGTGTCTGTGTGCCCACCCATGCCTGGGCACTGGTCCACAGTGGCCCGGGTGGACTCACCTGTGTCTGGGTTCTGCTGAGTGTCTGTGTGCCCACCCATGCCTGGCACTGGTCCGCAGTGGCCTGGGTGGACTCCCCTGTGTCTGGGTTCTGCTGAGTGTTTGTGTGCCCACCCATGCCTGGGCACTGGTCCACAGTGGCCTGGGTGGACTCACCTGTGTCTGGGTTCTGCTGAGTGTCTGTGTGCCCACCCATGCCTGGCACTGGTCCACAGTGGCCTGGGTGGACTCCCCTGTGTCTGGGTTCTGCTGAGTGTCTGTGTGCCCACCCATGCCTGGCACTGGTCCGCAGTGGCCTGGGTGTACTCACCTGTGTCTGGGTTCTGCTGAGTGTTTGTGTGCCCACCCATGCCTGGCACTGGTCCACAGTGGACTGGGTGGACTCACCTGTGTCTGGGTTCTGCTGAGTGTCTGTGTGCCCACCCATGCCTAAGCACTGGTCCGCAGTGGCCTGGGTGTACTCACCTGTGTCTGGGTTCTGCTGAGTGTTTGTGTGCCCACCCATGCCTGGCACTGGTCCGCAGTGGACTGGGTGGGCTCCCCTGTTTCTGGGTTCTGCTGAGTGTCTGTGTGCCCACCCATGCCTGGCACTGGTCCGCAGTGGCCTGGGTGGACTCACCTGTGTCTGGGTTCTGCTGAGTGTTTGTGTGCCCACCCATGCCTGGCACTGGTCCGCAGTGGCCTGGGTGTACTCACCTGTGTCTGGGTTCTGCTGAGTGTTTGTGTGCCCACCCATGCCTGGCACTGGTCCACAGTGGACTGGGTGGACTCACCTGTGTCTGGGTTCTGCTGAGTGTCTGTGTGCCCACCCATGCCTAAGCACTGGTCCGCAGTGGCCTGGGTGTACTCACCTGTGTCTGGGTTCTGCTGAGTGTTTGTGTGCCCACCCATGCCTGGCACTGGTCCGCAGTGGACTGGGTGGGCTCCCCTGTTTCTGGGTTCTGCTGAGTGTCTGTGTGCCCACCCATGCCTGGCACTGGTCCGCAGTGGCCTGGGTGGACTCACCTGTGTCTGTGTTCTACTGAGTGTTTGTGTGCCCACCCATGCCTGGGCACTGGTCCACAGTGGCCTGGGTGGGCTCCCCTGTTTCTGGGTTCTGCTGAGTGTCTGTGTGCCCACCCATGCCTGGCACTGGTCCGCAGTGGCCTGGGTGGACTCACCTGTGTCTGTGTTCTACTGAGTGTTTGTGTGCCCACCCATGCCTGGCACTGGTCCGCAGTGGCCTGGGTGTACTCACCTGTGTCTGGGTTCTGCTGAGTGTCTGTGTGCCCACCCATGCCTGGCACTGGTCCGCAGTGGCCTGGGTGTACTCACCTGTGTCTGGGTTCTGCTGAGTGTTTGTGTGCCCACCCATGCCTGGCACTGGTCCGCAGTGGCCTGGGTGGACTCACCTGTGTCTGGGTTCTGCTGAGTGTTTGTGTGCCCACCCATGCCTGGCACTGGTCCGCAGTGGCCTGGGTGTACTCACCTGTGTCTGGGTTCTGCTGAGTGTTTGTGTGCCCACCCATGCCTGGCACTGGTCCACAGTGGACTGGGTGGACTCACCTGTGTCTGGGTTCTGCTGAGTGTCTGTGTGCCCACCCATGCCTAAGCACTGGTCCGCAGTGGCCTGGGTGTACTCACCTGTGTCTGGGTTCTGCTGAGTGTTTGTGTGCCCACCCATGCCTGGCACTGGTCCGCAGTGGACTGGGTGGGCTCCCCTGTTTCTGGGTTCTGCTGAGTGTCTGTGTGCCCACCCATGCCTGGCACTGGTCCGCAGTGGCCTGGGTGGACTCACCTGTGTCTGTGTTCTACTGAGTGTTTGTGTGCCCACCCATGCCTGGGCACTGGTCCACAGTGGCCTGGGTGGGCTCCCCTGTGTCTGGGTTCTGCTGAGTGTCTGTGTGCCCACCCATGCCTGGCACTGGTCCACAGTGGCCTGAATGGGCTCCCCTATGTCTGGGTTCTGCTGAGTGTTTGTGTGCCCACCCATGCCTGGCACTGGTCCGCAGTGGCCTGGGTGTACTCACCTGTGTCTGGGTTCTGCTGAGTGTTTGTGTGCCCACCCATGCCTGGCACTGGTCCACAGTGGACTGGGTGGACTCACCTGTGTCTGGGTTCTGCTGAGTGTCTGTGTGCCCACCCATGCCTGGCACTGGTCCGCAGTGGCCTGGGTGTACTCACCTGTGTCTGGGTTCTGCTGAGTGTTTGTGTGCCCACCCATGCCTGGCACTGGTCCACAGTGGCCCGGGTGGGCTCCCCTGTGTCTGGGTTCTGCTGAATGTCTGTGTGCCCGCCCATGCCAGGGTACTGGTCCACAGTGGCCCGGGTGGACTCGCCTGTGTCTGTGTTCTGCTGAGTGTCTGTGTGCCCACCCATGCCTGGCACTGGTCCACAGTGGCTTGGATGGGCTCCCATTGTGTCTGTGTTCTGCTGAGTGTTTGTGTGCCCACCCATGCCTGGCACTGGTCCACAGTGGCCCGGGTGGGCTCCCTTGTGTCTGTGTTCTGCTGAGTGTTTGTGTGCCCACCCATGCCTGGCACTGGTCCACAGTGGCCTGGGTGGACTCCCCTGTGTCTGGGTTCTGCTGAGTGTTTGTGTGCCCACCCATGCCTGGCACTGGTACACAGTGGACTGGGTGTACTCACCTGTGTCTGGGTTCTGCTGAGTGTCTGTGTGCCCACCCATGCCTGGCACTGGTCCACAGTGGCCTGGGTGGACTCCCCAGTGTCTGGGTTCTGCTGAGTGTCTGTGTGCCCACCCATGCCTGGCACTGGTCCACAGTGGACTGGGTGGGCTCCCCTGTGTCTGGGTTCTGCTGAGTGTTTGTGTGCCCACCCATGCCTGGGCACTGGTCCACAGTGGACTGGGTGGACTCACCTGTGTCTGGGTTCTGCTGAGTGTCTGTGTGCCCACCCATGCCTGGGCACTGGTCCACAGTGGACTGGGTGGACTCACCTGTGTCTGGGTTCTGCTGAGTGTCTGTGTGCCCACCCATGCCTGGCACTGGTCCGCAGTGGCCTGGGTGGGCTCGCCTGTGTCTGGGTTCTGCTGAGTGTTTGTGTGCCCACCCATGCCTGGCACTGGTCCGCAGTGGCCTGGGTGGACTCACCTGTGTCTGGGTTCTGCTGAGTGTCTGTGTGCCCACCCATGCCTGGCACTGGTCCGCAGTGGCCTGGGTGGGCTCGCCTGTGTCTGGGTTCTGCTGAGTGTTTGTGTGCCCACCCATGCCTGGCACTGGTCCGCAGTGGCCTGGGTGGGCTCCCCTGTGTCTGGGTTCTGCTGAGTGTCTGTGTGCCCACCCATGCCTGGCACGTGTCCACAGTGGCCTGGGTGGGCTCCCCTGTGTCTGGGTTCTGCTGAGTGTTTGTGTGCCCACCCATGCCTGGCACTGGTCCGCAGTGGCCTGGGTGTACTCACCTGTGTCTGGGTTCTGCTGAGTGTTTGTGTGCCCACCCATGCCTGGCACTGGTCCACAGTGGACTGGGTGGACTCACCTGTGTCTGGGTTCTGCTGAGTGTCTGTGTGCCCACCCATGCCTGGCACTGGTCCGCAGTGGCCTGGGTGTACTCACCTGTGTCTGGGTTCTGCTGAGTGTTTGTTTGCCCACCCATGCCTGGCACTGGTCCACAGTGGACTGGGTGGACTCACCTGTGTCTGGGTTCTGCTGAGTGTCTGTGTGCCCACCCATGCCTAAGCACTGGTCCGCAGTGGCCTGGGTGTACTCACCTGTGTCTGGGTTCTGCTGAGTGTTTGTGTGCCCACCCATGCCTGGCACTGGTCCACAGTGGCCTGGGTGGGCTCCCCTGTGTCTGTGTTCTGCTGAGTGTTTGTGTGCCCACCCATGCCTGGCACTGGTCCGCAGTGGCCTGGGTGGACTCCCCTGTGTCTGGGTTCTGCTGAGTGTTTGTGTGCCCACCCATGCCTGGGCACTGGTCCACAGTGGACTGGGTGGGCTCCCCTGTGTCTGGGTTCTGCTGAGTGTTTGTGTGCCCACCCATGCCTGGCACTGGTCCACAGTGGCCCGGGTGGGCTCACCTGTGTCTGGGTTCTGCTGAGTGTTTGTGTGCCCACCCATGCCTGGGCACTGGTCCACAGTGGCCTGGGTGGACTCACCTGTGTCTGGGTTCTGCTGAGTGTCTGTGTGCCCACCCATGCCTGGCACTGGTACACAGTGGACTGGGTGGGCTCACCTGTGTCTGGGTTCTGCTGAGTGTCTGTGTGCCCACCCATGCCTGGCACTGGTCCACAGTGGCCTGGGTGTACTCACCTGTGTCTGGGTTCTGCTGAGTGTCTGTGTGCCCACCCATGCCTGGCACTGGTCCACAGTGGCCTGGGTGGACTCACCTGTGTCTGGGTTCTGCTGAGTGTCTGTGTGCCCACCCATGCCTGGCACTGGTACACAGTGGACTGGGTGGGCTCACCTGTGTCTGGGTTCTGCTGAGTGTCTGTGTGCCCACCCATGCCTGGCACTGGTCCACAGTGGCCTGGGTGTACTCACCTGTGTCTGGGTTCTGCTGAGTGTCTGTGTGCCCACCCATGCCTGGCACTGGTCCGCAGTGGCCTGGGTGGGCTCCCCTGTGTCTGGGTTCTGCTGAGTGTCTGTGTGCCCACCCATGCCTGGGCACTGGTCCACAGTGGCCCGGGTGGACTCACCTGTGTCTGGGTTCTGCTGAGTGTCTGTGTGCCCACCCATGCCTGGCACTGGTCCGCAGTGGCCTGGGTGGACTCCCCTGTGTCTGGGTTCTGCTGAGTGTTTGTGTGCCCACCCATGCCTGGGCACTGGTCCACAGTGGCCTGGGTGGACTCACCTGTGTCTGGGTTCTGCTGAGTGTTTGTGTGCCCACCCATGCCTGGCACTGGTCCACAGTGGACTGGGTGGACTCACCTGTGTCTGGGTTCTGCTGAGTGTCTGTGTGCCCACCCATGCCTAAGCACTGGTCCGCAGTGGCCTGGGTGTACTCACCTGTGTCTGGGTTCTGCTGAGTGTTTGTGTGCCTACCCATGCCTGGCACTGGTCCATAG